>NW_008672938.1:24437-49025 GCF_000695815.1 Acanthisitta chloris
TATGGAAGCAGTTCCCAGTAGGAGCCCAGGGAGGTGGGTATGGTGCAGGCAGGACCTGTCACGGCTCCCTTTGCCTGAACACAGCATCCCATTTTGGATTCCCTGTGGGTTTCTTTTGTGGATGGCAGAGGGGAGCAGACCTGGGTGTGAGTGTTGTGCTCCCCCAGCAGCTGTGCCCTGTCCATGGAGCTCTCCTGAGCATCCACATGATGTCACCTTCATTAGCTGGTTTGCTGTGGCTGTTGGGAAAATCACCTGACAAGTGATTTAGTGTCACGACGAACGCGTGACGCGGTGGGACACGTCCCTGGTGCCGGCGAACAAACTTCCCTGCTCCTCGTGCGGGTGCTAAACGAGTTTTTCTCGGCAGCACAGCAATCTGTTCTTAATTAAAGGGTACCCGAGGAGGTGACAACACCAGCCCGAGTGAAAAGTAAAACACGCGAAAGCTTTTCCCTGGGTGTCTGTTCCATCCTGTCGGTTCATCCCCACCTTGCAGCACCCCTGAGCCCAGGCTGCCCTGCCGGGCACGGTGTGGAGCAGGAGGAGGTGGGTGAGTGCTGGCCCTGCCTCCCCTGGCCTCCTGCCGCTGGGACAGCACATTAAAGTAAAACTGTTACGTGCTCCAAGGGATCTCAGCTATGGCTGGGGTGGTGGGAAAGAGATTAACGGCACTGCTTCCCCCTGGCACCGGCTTGACTGGCAGCTTGGGTAAAGAAGAGCCCACTCTAAATGCTCCCAGGGGTCCCGGGAGGAGCTCATTACGTCTAGGCTGGCAGGAGCCAGTAGCTCTGCTTTGTGAGCTGTGAAACTAATGTTTATCCACGGCTCGGGCAGGCTCAGTGCTGCTGGAGGACCTGGGGTGTGAAGCAGGAGGGATGAGGAGTGCAGTACCCGGTGTGCTGCTGGGGCAGACCTTGGGGAGGGCGATGGGAGCAGGACCCCAACCTGACCAGCTGGTGCAAGGAACACCAGAGGGGTCTGCAGGGTCTCCCATCCCACCTACACTTCAGCCAGTCTTGTTCTCTGACAGGCTCCTGCACAGTCCCACTGCCAAACTGGCCTTCGGCTCAAGGCAGCTGCTGCCGTTTCATCTCTAAGTTGCCATGTACTTTAACAGCATCTCCCTGATCCCTTGTAATCTTGTTTTTTTCTGCTGCCTCCAGACATCTCTCCCTCCAGCAGCAGCAGCCCTACACGCCTGTTCAAGGCTGGAGAGCATCTCTGCAGTGTCTGCGGCTCCTGAGTCTCCTGGGCTGAGTGTGCACCCACAGACCAGCAGATGGGCTGGAGTCACATCCCTGTGGGACCAGGGGATGCAGTGCAGGGGCCACCACACGTCTCTCCAGGATGCCCTTCAGAGGCCCAGCATGAAAGACATCTAAAATTCATAAATGTCAAGGAGGAAAGGAAGTGAGGACAACTAAATATAGAAATCCAAACACCTCCTTTAAGGCTACAGAAGCAGCGTGATGTGCGCAGCCTAAAAGCCTCCTTAGACTCGAGCCTGGCACAGCACTGAAGGGCAGCCTGACTGTGGAAGGGAGATGTGTGCATCTCCCTGGAGTCAAGGCAAAGGGAATGGATTCACAGTGACAGAGAGCAGGAACAGATGGCATATTGGGAAGGAATTCTTCCCTGTGAGGGTGCTGAGGCACTGGCACAAGTTTCCAAGTGGCTGCTCCATCCCTGGGAGTGTTCCAGGCCAGGTTGGATGGGGCTTGGAGCAACCTGGGCTGGTGGGAGGTGTCTCTGCCCATGGCAGGGGGTGGGATTGTATGATGTTTAAGGTCTTTTATAACCCAAGCCATTCTGGGATTCTGTGACTGGCAGGGTTGTGTGTGTAGGCGGCCACTGCCCCCAAATCCATCCTCACCCCTTTCTGCATGTACTGTAACACTCCTGATCCCAGGAGTTTCCATCTCAGGAACCACAAGGAGAAGTCTGCAGTGTCCCATGTGTCCTGCCCAAATGCAGGAGCTTCCCCAGCCACACATGTTCCCACCAGAAACCAGGGGTTGATCCACACCACAGCCTGCATGGAGAGATGGAAGTGAAACCCCTGATGTTTCCCAGTTGAAAATGTCTTTTCTTTCCATTGCACAGGAAACGTCACTGTTCACTTCTCCATTCCATTGCAAGGGGAACAGACACAGGTCCTGATGTGTCTGGGTTTGCTGTGGAACAGACATGCTGATTCTTCTACAGGGAATTGCATAGCAGAAATAGCTGAAACCCGAGAAAAAAATCCAGGCTTGTCAGAGTCTTCAGTTTCTGTTTTAATTATTAGTCTGGTGGGATTTCCTCAGAAATTATATTTTCACAGTGATAACTATTATCGCTTCATTTTATAGCCTCAGCTATTCACAAGTTGGGAACGAGCAGGATTGGTGTTGGGAGGAGCTCTGAGGACACGTTGACAAGCAGAAAGTGTTGGCTTTCCCTGCCAGAGGCAGCCAGGCCAGCGAGGTGCTCCGTGCTGGAGCACAGAGTGGTGCTCACACGGGGGCTGTGGAGTCAGCCAGCAGGATCCAGCCCTGGGAAGCTCTGTGCAGGCAGAGCGAGGGAACGGGATGCCAGGGACAGCTCGCTCGGAGCGCGGCTACGTCCCCCCAGTCCCATCATTTTTGTTGGGAAGTTTTATCTTTTTAATTTGTTACATATCATGCATCGTCTGATTAATTATTGCTTCTCTGCAGGGAGCACTGGAGTTTATAGAGCAATATAGCATCGGTGCTGGCTTTACACACCCTCAAAGCCCCGAGGAGGCTCCGCGCGGCTCGGGCGATGTGCGTCGATAATAATGACTCAGCACTTGGCTGCTCCGTGGGTATATCAGAAGTGCTTTATTAAAAAGTACACAGTCCATGCATCGACCATAAATCCAGGCCGGAGCTGCCGAGCGTGCCGTGCCGCACACATATCACTCGGGCAGCCCCTCCGGGCGGAGCTGCCCCTGCCTTCGCTCCCCGCAATGCCGACTTTAATTGCTGCGGTGGCCTGGGATGCATTGAGCTGCTCGGCGTGTCCTTCAGCTCCGCAGCAACAGGCAGGAACAGGCACAATAAAATTCCCTTTACAGCCACATCTCTCCGTCGCCGGAGCGAGCGCCTCTCCCTGAAGAAGCCTCCCCATTCAGCAGCCGAGATGGAGGAGGCTGTATAACTGATTGGGAAGGTGCTGCTGCAGGACTAACAGCAATGAAATGCGGTTGAACATTTCCAGCGCTGAGTAAACCATATGTCTTCATAATTTGATTGTGCCCTGGTCCCCCAGGTACCTCCCAGCTCTATTGAACACCGATGGAGTTATTTGGAATCATAAATAATATTATCAAAGAGGGTCTGCTGGGTAAACAGAGCCTGTGTATAAATTGTCGGCGGCTCTATTGATTGTTCTGAGCTGACTAATGAATTATTCTGTTTAAGGGGCTGTGGAAATAGCTCAGCGTTTTCAAGGAAGGGCCCTTTGAGTGCCTCCCCTGGCACCGCGGGGCTGTGCCGCCCTGGCCGTAGCCAGCAGAGAGCACAGGGCTTGGAGCAGCTCCTGCTCAGCCCTGGGGCTCAGCCCACAGCAGTGTGTGGCCAGGGCAAGCAGACAGGGGCGTATTAACCACGGGAGCATGTCGTGGGCAATTGGAAAAGCATCTCTCTAACCTTCAGTTCCATCATGTCATCTTTCCCTCCTCCTTTCTCATCTGCCCTTCTCCCTCTCTCTCTACTGGTGCAGCAGGACCCAACGTGGGATGTGCAGCTGCTCTCAGAGGTGCACCAGTTGCTCACCACCAGCCACCCAAGGCTTCCCACCCCATCCCAGGGTGAGTGCTGCTCCACGTCTTCAGGACCCTGAGCACTTTCCCCTCCTCTTCCCATTTCTTGGCTTTTTGGCCTTGAAACTGCTTAAATTGTTTCTTTTTTCCCCAGGTGCCTTACACCCTGCCCCAGACCAAGGAGCAATGAGCTGTCCTTTTTAACAGAACTTGCCTTTTTTCCCTCACCTGCATAATAAGTTCTGTTAAATTTCCAGTTTTTCCATCCCTTTGATGTGAGGGAGTCCAAACGCTGCCTGCTAATCTCGTGCAGCAGCGCCTGAGCCGCTGAAGGCGCTGGCGGGGATGGCAGGGAACCAGCCAACAATTACTGGCGTTCGGGGCTGGGGCACAGGGAAGAGACAGCTCATTTCAAAATGAATTATGCCATTAAAAGCTTTTGTTCTTTTTCCCCGCTTTTGGGGCTACAGGCTCAGCAGAGCACACTCAGAGCTGGAGCATCCCAGTGGAGTGGCCAGCGCTGAGGAGAGCTCTGGCTGTTTGCGGCAGGAGGAAGAGGAGTGTGGATGGGCCTGGGAGCAAACTGCTTCTCTGGATGGGATTTGTTTAGTGAATGAAGGTTTTCAGGCCTCCACAAGGATGCTCACCCCTTAGCTGGGATCAGGGAGTGCTGTTCTCTCCCACTGAGGGCTCTGCCCCGTGGGAACACAGACGTGACAGACGCTGGAGCAGGATGGAGCACTCCAGACCGTGGGAACACATCCTCAGGGAGCCTGGCACGAGGAGCATGCCCATCTGCCTCAGGTGTGCAAGGTTGGGAAGGAGTTAAACTGAGCCACCCAGGGCCTGAATGTCCAGCATGATTCAGGCCATTTAATTAGTGTCCCATGCTCCGGGAGTTCGATAGTGTTTCCCCCCGGGAGAAGTGCACCGGCTCACATATATTGCCTGTTATCTTTCAAGTACTCCGAGCAGAATGCTTTTTCAGTAACCTCATCAAAGGATAAGCCAGGATTCAGATAAGCTTTTCAAGGAGGAAGTCAGGGTTATAATTTTCAGAGACTTCTGAATGTCACCTCCAATTTTCGGCTCCGCCGTTGGAGCGGCCGTTTTTGGAAGCCACCCAGCCTCAGATATTGAAATGGGTGACCTGTGCACTTGGGCCTCCTCAGTTCCTGGTCATCGTCAGTCTGGCAGATCCTGGAGTTGAAAGTGCCTGAGATTTCTGACTTTATAATAATGTGGTTTCTCAGAAGTGCAAATTACAGAGGAATTGGTGCTAAACTCCCCATTAACTATAGAGCCCGAGAAATCCTCAGTGTCCCAAATTACCTGTCACTTTCTCTGTAACGAGGCATAATTCTGTCACTTAAAAAAAAAAATAAAGGGCTGTAATTTGAAATTTCTCTGAAATTCCTAATTGAATGTGTGTCTCACTTCGTCGCAGGCTGTGCCACCCCTCGGCTGCAGGGCAGCAGGTTTGGCATCACCTGGACACGACGGTCCCCGAGCCCCCGGGGGGACCCCACGGGTGATGCTCCCCCATCTGTGGCCTCTGTGCATGGACTTGTGCTGCTGCTCTCCGGGACAGCGATGGGGACAGGACAGCAAGGCACAGCCAGGGTGAGTTGCTCCCAGTCCTGTGCCTCTCTCTGATGGGACAGAACATCCAGGGGGAGTCAGTCCCAGTCCCACTCCTCTCGCCGTGACCATGGGCTGGCAGGTCCCTCCGTGGGGGTTGTGTGCTCACAGATCTTTGGCCTAACAAGATGAGCTGCAGTGGCAGTGGCTGTTCCCCTCTGCACTGTCTCCCTAGGGCTCAGAGAGGTGGCATTGCAGTGTCTGTGCTGGCAGGGACAGGGAGCTCTGGTGCTCCCTTAGAAGGGGCCACAGCAGTCAGGGCTGGAGTTGGTTAACTGGGATTTACCCTCGGAGGTGGCTGGTGCCAGAGCTCTCTGCCAGGAGGGACACTGGCAGGCACTGAGCTCTTCCCCTTGGGTGCTGCTCAGCTCTGAGACCCTGAGAGGGAGTTTCTGGTTGCAGAGAGATGTAAATTAAAATTTCCACAAAAAATGAAGCTGAGTGAGGTGGTCCTGGCTGGTCAGGGCAGAGGAGCTGGGGTGGTGAGCACTCTGCTGGCTGCAGGTTGGGGTGCATGGGGCTGGTGGAGCATGGGCAGAGCCTGAGCCATGCCTGGCTCTGTGGGCACTTGGCTGGAGCCTTCAACACTCCCTCCTCTCCCTCTTTCACCCTGCTGCCTGAGGGAAGCTTGGCTGCAGACAGCTCCCTTCCCCTGGGAGAGGGGGTGGGATGCTGCAGGGGTTAAAAAGAAACCAGCAGTGACTCCTTTCTTCCCCTCTGGCTTTTTCCTTCTTTTTCCCTCCTGGCTGAATCAATAATTAAGCATATTCTAAGTAGTACAGTTTTGCTTGAAATTTTCCATTTGGCTTGGGCATCAGTTGGAAATGAAATATTTAGAGGACAGAATACAGTAATAAAGCCAAGACACATTTTCTGCTAGTATATTTTATTTATTTTGTTTAATAATGAGGTTCTGTGTCTGTCTCTACCCCCCTCGTATCAGTGGCTTTCTCCTCTTCCCCTTTCCTTCGGAGGCAGGAGATAATATCCCCCTTTTAAAAAAATAATCAAGTCTGGCTTGTCTAACAAATCAGGCCCTGTGCTCTGATGTTGTAAGTGTTCAAAGGAGCTTCCCAGAAGGCTGAGGGAGGGGAGGAACCCGGCGCTGGTGCTCCTGCTCCACTCCAGCTGTCTGCAAGGACAAAGCGAAAGGGATTCCTTGACTTAAAATGATTTGTTCCTCGGTGCAAAACCTTTAATAAGTCCATAGGAAGGGAATGGGTCCTGGCTGTGAGGGTGAAACTCCTGCCTTTCCCGGTGCTGTGTCCCCTCTGAGCCTCCAATTTCCACTTGTGAAATGTATTCCCTCTCGTCAGGGCTCTTTTCTCCGCTCTGTCGGAGGGGTCGAGGTGTTTGCTGGAAGTATTCCCTGGGGAATGCCACGAATGCATTGTGGATGCTGGTGGGAAAGCAGGGAGAAGGGGTGGAATGCTGAATGGTTGACCAGGGAAGGCTGTGGGACTGGACACAGCCCCAACCCTTCCCATCCATCCCATCACCCATCCCAGTTCCCTCAGCCCATGGAAATGCCTGTGCTGCCCCAACAAACCTTTGGGGCTTCAACCTTCTCCCCCCCATTCTGCTTTTGGTTTGTAAAAGCAAATGTAAATCCCTCAAATAGAAATTACTCCCAGGAAATTCCTATCATGCACAGCGCAACGCTTCATCCCAATGGCTTCAAAATGTTTCCCTCAGATTTTGATCTTTTCTTCAAAACCTGTTTACAGTTAAAAAAATAAATAACTGAATGTATTGAGATGGTGTGGATTTGCAGTGGAGTGTTGCTCCCAAGCAGCCTCACTGTGCAGAAGCTCTTGTCTGAAAAGCAAATGAAGTTTTTCAGCAAAGGAAAGAAACGTGGAGCTTCCCTGGCTCCGAGGAAGAAACTGGCCCCATGGGACATCTGGGCCTGATTTTTGATCCCTGAATGTCACCAGGGCCAGGCCACAGTCCTTTCCTGCTGTGGCAGACTCTGTGGGGGGTGTGGGGTGGCTGAGCCATGTCACAGAGCCAGAGCTGCTGGTGCTCCCAGCACTGGGGCTGTGCCTCCTCCTGGAGAAGGGTCCCAGCTCCCACGTGGGTTTGCTCAGCATCAAAAGGCTTTTTCTGCTGGTGACACCGACCCCCAGCTCAGTGAGTCACTGCTCCTGCTCTGTAAAGGTGGGATTGAACGAATTAAGCAAACAAAGAGCAAACCAAACCCACCCCCAGCCTCCCAGTCAGGTGTGAAGCTGCATAGGATGACTAATTATTTGCTCAGCTTGGCTCTCGGAGCTCTCCTGCACTTCAGATAAACATTTTGTATACACTTGAACTGGAAATGAGGAGGAAAGCCAAGCTGTGTTGGGCTGTTTGGGATCATGCCATGTTTGAGAAGTCAATCCATTCATCCTTAGCAAATTAGGGGTGCCCAAAAGTGAGAGTTTTCTAATATTTGCTCAGGCCTGCGTCTCGTGCCACGCGCTCCCGGGAGGAATGGCTTGTGCAGGAATTTAATCACAGGCTCTTACAGCTTCCTTGTGTGAAACGGAGTGGGACTGGAGAGATTTCAGGGGCCTGATTCTCATGTGGCTCTGTGTGGGTGTTGTTCCCATCTGTCCTTCTGCAGACACTGCGTGTCTTGTAGTGATTCCCAGCAGCCTCACCCTGCAGTTTGCTCTGCTGGCCCAAACTTTGACCCTATTTCGGGCAGCCCGGGGAAAGTTTGGGTTCTCCTTTCCATTCCTGCAGCCAGGAGCACTGTTTTGAGCTCTCCAGGGCAGTTTGGAGCTGAGCTGAGCACGGGGGAGGCCAGGGGAGCAGGAGGAACCTTCCCTGCCGCTCGCTGTAGTTGGTTCTCGATCATAGTTCCTCCGTCGTTAATATTGTTGTTGAACTGCTGCATTCTCACCCAGCCAGAGCTAATTATAATAATTAACAGGCAACCCATGAACTTGTCAAACTGGTAATTATAAACCACGGGGATTTTATCATTAAGAGATGGTGTTCAGGAGTGGGGAGAGGGGTGTGAAGCCTCTCTGGAAGAGATCCATACCTGCCACCAGTCTCTGCCCAGGCACCTTCTCTCCCTGGACCTGGACTGCAGTGCTCCAGCTACCGCCAAGCACAGCCTCACCATGCCCTGCTGAGCAGGGAGTTGGCACTGCAGTCCCCAAAATAAATAAGTGACAAAGGCCAACACTTGCTGCAGATCCCCAGGACAGCCGGGCAGGGCTGCTGCCAGCACACGAGCCGCAGGGCTTTGGCTACAGAGTGTGGGAGGATGCTCAGTTGAGCTGTCCTCAGCTCTCCTTCCGTCCTCTGACCATCTTCCTCCACAGAGGAGGACCCCCAGGTCCGTGATGCTCCTGAGTGCTTCCCAGTCCCCTCCTGCCCTGGCAGAGAGGTGTGCTGTGCCTCTCCAGGGAAGCTGTGCTGGTCACTGGCATCGCTCCCTCCTTCGCCCATTGCCCAGCAAGTTTGGCTCAGATATTCCCCAAGTTTCCCCTCGTGCCTTTTGTGAGATTTCTCTCCTGGACAGCAAACAACAAATGGTCCTTTTCACCCAGGAGATAAGATTGTTCATCTTCCAAAGTCACCGGCACTTGCAACGCAGGGTCTGGAGCAGTTTGAATAATGAGCCTTCGGGAGAACTCGTGTTTCTCTTTGTGTCCTTTTCTTAACAAAGACCTGAGGCTCCCAAGGCAGCGGCAGCTCCGCCAGGCACCGAGCGCGACAGGGGCTGCTTCTGAAGGGCACAAGTTACAGAGAAGATTTTCTTTTCTTCCCTTTTTTTTTTCCCCTCCACTTTTCCAATTGTATTTTTGTCATGCGCTGTCGCCGAACAATCGCTCCTTTATAGCAAAATTCCCACCAGGAGCGATACGAGTGCCGCTGCCAGATCCCCTCCTCCCTTACAACCACTATCTTTCAGTGCCTCGCATGCACATTTCAATCTGAAAAGCAAACCAGAAGTTCCCTGTGTCCTTAAAGCCTTGCTTTTATGGCTCGTTGTTGCTCACCCTCCCTTGGCCTCTCTCCTCCTTTGCATCCCGCTCCAGTGGCATCCCTGCCCGGTGGCACATCCCTGCCTGGTCTGCTGGGTGCCTGCAGCATCCCTAGGGAGGGACACAGTACTGTGCCTCGATGGAGCAGTACCCAGGCACTGGGAAAGGCAGGAGTTTCACCCCTCGTCCCCTTCCTGTTCTGCTGCTGCCTTTGCTCTCCTCTGACTACAGGGAGTGTAACAAGAGAAATAGAGCTGTTCTCACAGTGTCTGCAGCTTTCCCCGAGGAGGATCACCACCACAAACTGTTTTTCAGACCACTGGCTAAACATGCCAAGCTCTAAAGCTGGCTGGAAACACTCCTACCAGAGCTACACAGCCTTTCGCATCAGCTGCTTCTGAGCTGGAACCTGATGTTGCCATGAAAATGAAGAGACATGAAAATCTGGAAAGTACAAGTACACGAAAGATTTTTCTCAGAAATTCCTCCTTCCCTCCCGGTGCAGCCGCAGAAGTGGTAGAATCAATTTGCTTCCCAGACACCAAACTTGCACAGGAGGATGTGAAAACTCCACCTGTGTTTTCCTTGCTTTGGTGCCTTCCAGAAGCTGCGAGTCACCACATTTCCCAGCACCTTGTGCTGTGCAGCCCAGTCTGACTGAGCTCCCCTGGGCGACTGTGCTGGCTCTGGGGGAGCCCCAAGGGGCAGGACAAGACCAACCTGTTGCTGAAATCATCAGGTCATCCTGGATGCCATGAAATCTGCTGGAGGAGGCACTCCAGGGGCAGTGGGTCCCTAACAGAGGCTGTGGAGAGGGGAGGAATGAGGGACCAGTGCTGCCCTTGCCAGGCTGCTCTGCGTGGAGGCACCGACCGGCACATCGCAGCATTTAAAATACATTAAAGGAGCCCTCCCTTTGAAGTGGGAAACTATCTCTATTTAATCAGAGAGACACAACTTTTCAAAAGGTTTTTCCCCCCCCTCCTCTTTACCTTCAGCTGTCTGGCTTCTCCTGTGGATAGTACCATGAATAAAACATGCATATCCCAATTAAATCTTGATTTAATTTCTCTTCTTTGCAAAGCTGATGAACTCGAGTGCTTTCATAAAGACACGAGCATTAGCATTCTTTTGTGCTGCACCAGCCAGTCGGAGGAACAAGGGACTGAAATAATCACCCGCTGCTCTCCTGGCCTTGCCAACTCTGCACCGGCTTGGAGGATAAACCCTGGCTGGGATCAGCCTCTGGAGCAGCAGCTGGGCTGGGGAAGAAATGGTAAATGGTGCCACAAAGTTGAGTTTCTGCACCAAAATCCCTCTCAGAAAAGGTCTGCTCTTTGATTAAGAAATGAAGCCCTAAAACCCAGCACACCTCAAACTTTCTTTGCTGGAGACCTTTTTCTTTAAAAGCAAAAAAAAGGCTATAAACCCTCTCAGAACAGATTTCCCCCAGAAAATTGTTTTTGCCCTTCCATTTTTAATAGGGATTTGTGAAATTCATTTCCTGCGTGGCTCTATATGGAACTGCTGAAATGTCACCATGGTGATTGTCCTCGTGACATTTCCATTCAGGACTTACAGTAGGAAAACAAATATATTGCTGTGCTGGGACAGGGTTGAGGGAGCTGGGGAGGAGCTGGACCCGCCGTGGCTGTGGGTTAGGAGGACTGAGCTCCTCAGGGTCCTGTGCCTCAGTTTCCCCATCTGTGCCCTGGTGAGGCACACGGTGCCTTGTCAGGGTGATGCTCCTTATGGAACCTCCTTGGAGCTGAGCCTCTGTGCAGGGAATGGCACAGGGTGTGGATGTGTTGTCCTGTGCCTCCCGTGACTCCCTTGGAGCTGATCTGAGGGATCAGTATTCCAGACACCCAATTCCTTTTGTAAGAATACCGATTTATTTACACCCAAAGAAAGTTTAGCTCCGAGTTGTGATTTACGGATGTGCTGCTGTGTATGTGCAGCCTTGTAAATACTGGATTTATTGGCTGTGCCAGGCCCTGGTTCTGGCCTTGGCAGTGCCAGCACGTCCTTCCCCAGAGCTCCTCGGCTGTGCTCTCACCTCCTGGGGGGGAAACCTTCTTCTGCAGCCTGACTTCTTGTCTGAGCTGTCCCTGCTCCCACCCCTGGGCAGCAGAGAGGGGCAGGAGGAGCCCTCAGGTACCTGCCAGGGGTATTTCCCAGGAAAGAAGGGAATGAAGTGCTATTCCCTGTTCAGGGGAGGTGTGCAGGGGGAGAACAGGGAATGAAGTGCTGTTACCTCTTCAGCCAGATAATGAAAAGCTGCCCGAAGCACCACCAACCTTCCTTTCATCACGGCATCGTTCATTATAAAGCCAGAAAGAATTAGCTGTGCTGTGTTATCAGATAGAGAAATATATTAATAGCAGAAATGGGAGAGAGAAAGGAGGAATTTTGGGTGAGTTAATTAAACCACACATCCTCGATGACTTATGAAGTAGCTGGACAGCTCTCCTGGGGATCAGCTGCCCCCGAGGGGGAGAGATACCATCTTGGAGGAAGAAACTCATCAGCTGGAGCAACTTTTCCTTCCGAGGACCTGCCTGTGTGTGGTACTCCCAGCTGTCCAGGCAGGGTGGGAGCTCCAAGAGCAGCACTGGTTTCCATCCCAGAAGCATCAGGCTGCAAAGGGAGAAATAAAAATCAACCCTTGAACACTTAAGGAATGGAATTGTTTCATTCTCTCCAAAGGTCAGTTGCTTTAAACTCAGTTCAAGCCACCAAGGCACCTTTTAGTTTCATTTCTTGTGTTTAATTCTCAGCAGTTCGTTAAAGTGTGACCTTCCTGCTCTCAGCCACAGCTTACGACGGCCAGGCAGAGACAAGCCCTTCTGCTTCCAAGGCCGTTAAACTGCCAGGGATATTTTAAGTTCTTTCCTTAATATTTCTGATAGCAACTCCTCAGGATCTATCAGAACCCTTGGCATGCGGCAGAGAGTAGAGAAAGCAGAAGATAATAGGAAAGAATAGAAGAATGAAGGCACCCAGTGCTGTTTCTTGTGAGCCGAGGAAAGGTCTGGTGAGATTGTGGACAGTTATCTCCCGGTGCCACTGATAAAGCTCAGGAGAGCTCATGGCCACCAGCAGCTGCTCCAAACAAAGAGATATTTAATTAAAGCCCACAAAGAGAAAAGGAAGGATAAGTGCTTTAGAGATAAATTCCTACCACCTAGCCAGGCTTGAAGGCACGTGAAAGTTGAGATTTAATTTTCCTGCAGGTGCCTGGGCATCATCTGTGTGCTCTGTGCCTGGGTATGGCCTGGAGACCCCCCAGGACAGGGCTGTGAGGTCTGGGGAGTGTGAGCATAGGGAAGCTCTGGTTTGCAGACACTTGACACATCAGTGTCCGAGGCAATATTCCTGCCTGGGGAAGGCTGTGTTCCATCCACACTCCAAAGCCTGTCCGAGCATCCCTCGGTCCCTCGCAGGGCAGGGGGTGCCAGCTGAGAACAACAGCCCCTGAGCAGGCTCCTCTGGCTGCCAAGGGCATTTAGACATCCTATTTTATTTGTTTGCCTAATTAAACCAGAGGTAGATTTGTCTCTTCCCTGCCTGACCGTCCAGAGCCTTCCCGAGGAAGGTGTTGATTGTGCTCCGCAGCTCATTGGGGGTTTGAGCAGAGGCAGGTCCCCTAAGAGTGGCAGTTTAATAAAAACACCAGCATGATTTATCATCTCCCAGGCTGGGGAGCAGCCTCTCTCTCCAGGTGAAAAACACCCTCTGAATCCCCGCTCTTAATTTGCATAGGTAATGGTCATATAATTAACAGCTCATTAGAAGCAGAGTGTGTGACAAAACAAAAAGTCAGAAACGCTGAGCCAGGAAGGAACCTCATCCCTGCCTGGGGAGGAGACACGAGGGTGCTCCAAAGTGAGGGTTTAAAAGCCAGAGACGTGTCTGGGAGACAGGAAAATGTAAGGGGAAGATCCACGGGTCATTTAGGCCTTATGAAATGTAACATATGAGCAGCGATTTGCTGAATGAAGGTTAAAATTGTCCTGTTGTGGCCAAGGCAGCCCTAAACGGGAGTGTGTGTCTGCCTTCAAGGTGAAACGGATGGGCAGGAGGTAACTGAAGCGTGGGGAAAGAAGGGAATGGAATGAAGCTGGCACAGGGATGCTGCCAGGCAATTTCTGGCTCCATGGGGCAGGGATGGGGCAGCCAGTGAGTGGTGAATCGTGACTGCACCGGGACCTGCCAGTCCTCTGCCTCCCCAAATGCCCGAGGAATTACCTGGAGAACTTAAAGGATGGTAGCAAATAATCAGTTGGATATGAGGCAGCCTCGGTGAGCAGTGGCTTTTGTCAGGAGCTCGTAAATTAATCTCCTAGGATTAGACTCCGTGTGCTGGTGCTGCTCCTGGGGCACTTTATTTACACATTAATAACCACAAAAATAATAAGAGAAAATCAGGACAAGTTCTGACAACTTGCAGAAGCTGTTGGAAGCCAAGGCAGGAACTGACTCCTCTGTCCTGAGAAGGTAATTCCAACTGCTTGGCACAGGGGTTGGTCTCTCCCCTTTCCTCTCCTCTCCCTTTTCCTTCTGCCAAGTGCTGTCACCCAGGTTGATGTCAGGCTGGGTAACCTGCATCGACACTCTGATTTACTCCTGCTCACTGTCACTGCTGCTCTGCTCCCCTTTAATTGGGGAGTTCTTTGAGGATGGAAGTGCAGTTGGGGATGTGTCTTTCATGGCTGTGCTGCCCATCAGGCAGTTCCTTCGAGCTGTTGAGTGTAAACCCAGGTCTTTGGTGAGGAGATATGTTGTAAAAGTAATATAAAGCTGATACACTCTCAAAATCGAATTGCTCCCAGCCCTCACCTCTCATGGTGTTCTCTCCATCTGCTTTTTCTGGGGATGGGTGAGGAGCATCTCTTGCCTCTGCAGTGCCCTGGGAATTGATGCTCCTACATCAGGCCCAGAGTCACGCGGGTGGGGAGCAGCATCTCTCCCCTTTCCCCTCTCCTTCTGGCACCGTTTTGCTTGCTCACAGAGGTGAGGAGCATCATCTCCTCAGCATTTGGAAATCCACTTCAGCAGCCAGAAAGCACTGACAGCTGCCAGTGCTGCTGGGAAACCTCTGGGAGAGCTGGCAGAGGTGCTGAGGCACCTGGCCAAGGCTTCTGTTCCTGCTTTCTGCTCTCCTGCATCGTGTTCCTTCCCAGGGCGGGAAGGTTTGAACACCTCCGAGGGTGGAGGGATAACACCAGGCAGGAAAGTCCTACTCCACTGACTGGCTTGAGAGAAACCAGGACTGTTAATGCTAAGCTCCAGCCCGTGGAACACAGAAAATGGTATTAAAGGATTTGCTTTTCATGGCCATAATTCAGAGTTAACGCACATTTGATGTTTAATGTATGAACCACAGGTGATTTCAGACTGCCACGGCCTTTTCTAAATAGTGTTTTAATCTTAGGGGGTTTTTCAGTTTTTTAAGGTTTGGCTACTCAGGCTGTCAGACAAGAGGAGAACAAAACCACAGCAAAGCTGGGTGTGAGAATCCAATGTGGGCAGAGGCTTTTGTTCTGGCTTTTATTGAGGTTTTACCTCTAATCTCTGCCTTTTTGATGCAATTTAAGATTAAGGAAATGAAAGGCAAGGCTGCCTGCCAACAGTTATCCAAACAGGACAGCCGAGGGGCACTTCCAGGCGCTGCTGTAAGAGGCTTTGGGCAGAGGGGAGAAGTGGGAGGCTCAGCAGCAGCCCCCAAGGTCCTGGGGGAGTGGGAATGGAGGATCTCCTGCTCTCAAACCAACCCCCTGCTGCCGTGGTCCCATCCTCATCTGCTGGGAAGTGGTTCCTGGCAGAGCAGGTGCTGGAATGCTGGATTAAGGGCCCTGTCTGGGGCTCCTGCAGAGTCCCAGCTGCCTGGATAACATGTGAGGGAATAAATCCACCTCTCCTCATCTCTGCCAGCTCCAGTGGCAATCCATGCTGGAATCTTTTCCAGGGTTGCCCCTGACCCCGGGCAAAGCCTCCTCAACACAGGCAGGAGTCGTATTTGTGTTCCCAGCTGGTGGATACCTCGAATGGCTCAGGTAATGGGGGAAAAGTAAGTTCCTGCCAGGAAAAACAACTCAAATAATCAAACCCCTTCGCGTGGCACCGGTGATAAATTCGCACCGCTTACCCTGAGGAGCTGAAAGGTCACGAACAGACCTGCCGAAATAATTATTAAATAACTTTGCCATTTGTTCAGGATCAGTTGCAACCTCATTACTGGAAGCAGGAGATGGTATCTCTGCACCCTGGGCACGGATCCAAAGAGGTCATTAGTTGCAATCGTCCCAAATTTTGCAAGGGGAGGGAGGATTTCTCCTCAACCAACACTTGGAGCTTTCCAGGCTTTTGTCTTTCTGGCAAATGATCTATGAGGACATGGCAGATCCATCTTCCCTCTCTGGATCCGATGTATGTTTCGGTAGCCTTGAAAGGGGCAAAGGGCAGAGTCAGAAAGAAATGTTCTGTCACTGCAAAGCTTTAAGCTCAGCAAAGAATCAAGAACCATAAATTAAAGCCTCTTTAGTCCTCAGGACATGTGCCTCGCTCTGTGCCAGCAGTGCTACCGGTCGGACAGGGAACGTCTCTAAACCCAGAATGGGTTTCTCCATCAGAAGTGGGAACCAGCCCAACGAGGGTTGCTTCTTTCAACTTAAACAAAGATCCCTACAGCCCAGTGCGAGCTCATTCACATTTCCAGTCAAATTAAACACTATTTGGGGCTTTGGCAAAGAAGAAAAGGCAGAATTTCCGTGCTGCTTTCCCCCCACAGCTCATCAGCCACGATGAAGACACAAAGACGGTGAGTTCAGGCTGTAGTTGAAGGAGGTTTCGGGTCTGAAGGGATGGCCATCAATACCCTGGTGTGTGTGCTCTCTGCCTGACTTCCAGCCCAACCTCATGGCCTTGCTGGGCCTTTCTGCAGCTCCTCAGCCACCTGGGTGTCCCTGGCATCCCTCAGAGACCTGGCAGTGTGGCTGCCCCAGTGCCACCAGCCCAGTGCAGCAGCACCGGTAATGGGATCAGCTGGGGAGAGCCATTAGTGGAACCGTCTGCCCTTCGCTTTTATTGTGCTGAAAATTTAATTGGCTGATGATTCAAAGAGGAGAAATCTTTTCTCTTTACTTTCATCTGGCAGCTGCCTTTGTCCTGCCAGCATTCCAGCCTCGGCCACTGATTCCTCGAGGACAATCAAAATGGTCTTAGAAGAATTTCCAATGCCTTCCAACAACACACTTGCTAATAGAGTGTGTGTCACACCGTGGCCATCAGTGCTCCCAGCCTGGGATTCAGCTCCTGGCGGAGCAGAGAGCAGCTCCACTGTTCACCCTTGTCATTATCCAGGGGGATTGGAATCTGACTCCATGCCCCTGTGGCAGTTTCAGCCCTCAAGGGAACAGAGGAAGGAGAAGCTGTTGAACACTCCTGCATTTCAGGGGGTGGATCTGACCCAGCTGCAGTAGCCAAGAGCACTGATTGTTTAAAGTCCACACAGTGCCCCACACTAAATACAGGGATGCCCTGGGTCAGTTTCTGATACAGAATTGCTGACAATTCCTGGCACTAACAGAAAAAGCAAGGCAGGCTCTGGACCTATCTTCTCAGCACCAAGTTTTTAACCCATTCCCACCTTGTTCCCAGTGTCCCGAGCTGAAGGCTGCACTCCGACGGATATTGCAAGCCATGGGGTTGGGCAATCAGCCTGTCCCTGGCCCCAGGACTCCACCATCCCACCAAACCTGCCCTGGCAGTCGGGTCTGTCCCAGCAGTGCCCTGGCTGTGGCTCCCAGGGCAGACCCAGCCGTGCTGTCGGTGTCGCTCGTGGTGCAGGTGCAGCTCAAAGCCTCTCCCAGTGCCACACGCGTTTCCATGTCGAACATGATGCTCCTTGCTGCAGTTTGTGTTTATCTTGTCATCCTCACAGCGAACATGAAAACCTGTTTATTCTCTCCCTTTTCAGAGCTTTCCTTTAAATGTTTGAAGACTGTTTGCATGTCTCTCATCATCTTTCTTCTCTGGAATAAGCGAGCCAAAATTTCCTCCTCTTCTATCCTGTGTAAGTGCTGTAATCTCCCTGACTGTTCTGGTTGTTCTCTCCAGCTCTCCCCAGCAAATTCCCATCCTCAGGACTGGCACTCTCTCCAGGCAGCAGGGTGGGCAGGGGTCTGGGTGGCACTGGGAAGCTTTGGCATATTCCCCAGTGGAAAACACACATTGTTCCTGATGATTTTGCCTTTGGTTTGCCTAATTGACAGAACTCAGGAGTGTTCCCTCCCTCCCAGTCATGTCACCAGCACATGAGGGAGGTTGTTGGTGCCTTCCCTGTGGCACTTCAGGTGGGCAGAGCAAAGAAAACCTCTCCAGCTCGTTGTCTGTACAGGGAAAAGCTGATGTTGGAGTTTCTAGAGCTTTTCCCCCAGGGCAGCTCAATGTGTGGGGAAGAAGTGATGGGGAGTGTGGAGGAAAAGAGGGAGGCCTGGAGAACACACTGCGGAGCTTTCATTTAACTAAAGAGCAAAGTAACATTGTGCTCCATTGATTACACATTTTTTCTGCCTGTTGTGACATTTGCAGGAAGGCTAATTTATTCAAGCATGGAAATCTTTAAAAACTTAATTAAGTTATTTCTGCTATTTCCATGCCTTATTGTTTCGACTTCACATTTAAGTTTTATTTCTGGGTAATGTCTTTGGGAAAAAAAAACAGCTAGAAGGAGAAAATAAATTGAAAGTAATGGGAAGATGTGGTGCAAACCCTGGTTTGTGCATTCTGTGGGATCTGTTGGGGATGTGTCCCAGGAGGGAAGGTCTCTGGGATGTGGACAGGGTGTCAGTGTGAGGTCACAGCACAGAGCTGAGTCCCTTGGCCCTGGCCCTGTGCCTGCTCTTTGCAGGTGGGTCCAGGCTCCAGCTGGGGCAGCAGGACAATTTGGAAGTGGGTGGAGAGGGTGGTGATGCTGGGAGTGCTGAGGGGCTGAGTGCTGGCTCCCATTTCCAGCCTTTCCAGAGCATCCCACCCAGCATCCAGTGGGGATGAAGCAGGTGCCAGTGTGTTGCCAGCTCTGCTTTGCTGCTGCCCACCACATTTGTGTTCCCTGGGCAGCTGAGCATCCCTCTCTCCCTGCCTCCACCTGCAAACAGGCAGTGAGAGGAGGGAGGCAGGGCAGGGCGGGTGCTCCTGGGCCCCCAGAAGGTGAAATAATGGCAGGAAGAATCCCAGGAGCTGGTGTTTTGCTGAACAGGAGGCTCTGAAGGGCTCAAGATGCTGCCAGCAGGGCTAAATGCTGCGTTAATAAAGTTTCTGTCAGTAAATTCACTAATTAAGGCTCACAGATGGAGCTGGAAGTGGTGAAACCCAAGGAGTGTGAACATTGCCTGCTTTGGAGGCAGGCTGCAAGTCTGGGAACAAACAGGGAAAAAGGAAAAGCCTCCAGGAGTTTCAAAGAGCTTCACCTGCGTCTCTGGAAAGTGAGGTGAGCCCAAGGGTTGGGTCTGGGGGCTGTGTGCAGGGCTGGGCTCGGTGGGCTGGGGCTAAGGCAGGTGCTGCAGCTCTGGTTTTACCATGGTTTTATAGCAAAGCTGCCCAGGAGCTCAGGTTTGAGGCGAGTCCAGGTTTGTCAGGCCCCAGGTTAGTGCCCTAAGCACCAGTCTCCTTGTCTGTGACAACAAAGACGGATGCAAGGAGGGACCACTGTGACTATGAAAACCCCCAGAGCCATAAAGAGCTCCAGCCATAAATGATAAAGTGCTGTAAACTCTCCCAGTGGCAGCAGCAGGGCCGGGGGAAGAGTAATCCCCTCGCTCTCCAACATTTGCTGAGCATTAGGCTAATTTCCCTTGGGCTTCTGACCAGGCATTCTGAGTTCTTGCTGGGTTTCTGTGTATTATTTTTAAGTCGTTACCCTCTACCTCCCATTCGAACTCGGGAACTCTTACAGGATGAATTTATGGCACGATTCCTCCGAGCAGCACAGTCATTGTGTGCCTGCGCTGATGGCTATTGCTCCTGGATGGGTTTTGCACTCCTGTGCTGGTTGGAGGGGAATGTTTGTCCCCTCTGAGGGGGCTGAGGGTCCAGATCCCCTCACAGTGTGTCTCTTCCCAAACATCGAGGGATGGAGTTGGGAACAGGGACAGAGCCACAGGGATCTCCATGTGCTCCTGGCCGGGGAGGGCGAGGGTAGCTGAGGAGCTGCTCCGAGTGCATCTGCTTTCTTCTGCAGCAGCATTTGTGCGTTTCCTCCCCCCGTAGCTACGGCAACATTTGTATTTGTCAGCCTATGGCGATGCTCTGCATATGGAATACATTTGCTTTGGGTGTTTGCCATTAACATTTTCATTTCTGCTTAGCGTCAGGAGTTTTCGATTACTGGCCTCGCAGAGCTGTTGTGTTCATGCTCTCTTTGTTTTCATTTCCACGTCCCACCCCAGTGAGTTCCAGGCCGGGAGCTCTGCCCTGGGGAATGCAGGGAGAAATCCAGGCCCTGTGCTGTGCTTGGGGCTGGCTGCTCTCAGCTGCTCAGTGGTGTGCAGGGACTGACTTTACCCAGACCACACTGTTCCGAGGTGAACAAGCAGGGGCTGAGCACACCATCATCCCCTCTGTCACTGCTCTGTGCTCCTGCCTGTGCTCCTCTGCTCTGGGGCCTGTGCAGAAAGGGGACTGAGAGCAGGGAGCAGCTCAGTGCAGGTGTGTCCCCAGCCTGGCAGGTCTGTGAGTGCTCCCAGATCCTTCTCCTCTCCCTCATCCTTATCCCAGCCCCGCTTTACTCTTCCTCCACAGTGACTTTACATCTCCACTTCATAACTTAACTCCATGAAGTGGATAGAGATGAAATTGCATTAGCCAATAAAGAAATGTGGGACAAGTAATGCACATCCTGGCTGAAACAGCAACTCTGGATTTCCAAAGTGCCTCCTTGTGAAACTCTGACTAAGCCATAATGTTCAGAAGTGGCTGTTGAAAGAGCAGTGAGTGTCTGCCAGGTCGGGGAGCAGCAGTGCAGCAGTGTGGGCAGAGCTGACAGCCCTCGCTCAGGAGCACCCGACGTGCTCCTCACCCATACAGCATCACTTGGGCTGTCAGCACCACGAGAGGTGAGACACCAGGGGTGGCTGAGAGGAGGAGGTGTCAGTCCCCACACCAGCCCCGTGGCCATGGAGCAGGTGATGTGCTCAAGGACAAGCTGCAGATCAGCACTGGACAAATAGATGCTTGAGTTCAAAAGTCTTAGGGAGGTTCTCCTGCTCCTCCTGTGAGTAATCAATTCCCCTGTGATCAAGGACAACTCTCCTTTTCCAGCTTCTTAGAGCAGGGAACAATTCCTGTATGTCTCCCACCAGCCTGGAGATCCACTTGCAGCATCTCCACACCCCTGGCATGCTGCATCTCCCCAGCAGCAGGAAAACCAGTCCCTGAGGATCCTCAGCGTGCACAGGGTGCAAAGGGGATGCTGCAAGCTGGCAAGGCTGAGGAGTGTTGCAACTGTCCCAAATGCTGTTAACCTCAGATTTAAAGTCTGGCTTTCTTTTGATATAAAATGATTTTAAAGGTTCCTGCACTGCCACAATGTAATTATCCCAAAGATTTCTGGGAGATTTTGTTTCTGCCCCTTTGTTCCTAGGGAGGCTCTGTTGGAATGCCACGAGGTTACAGCCACGATGGTGTGTAATGCAAACAAGGCCATTTATTGCCTTTTTATGAGGGTGATGCTGCACCACCCAATAAATCCTGCAGGAAGGATTCAATGGAGAAAATGCTGAGGTTCAGCCACAGTGGGGTCAGCCAACAGGAGCTCTAATTTCAGATGAAAGTAGTTAAGAGGGCAAAAGACATATTTTTCACTCTTCTGTTTTGGAAAGGGTAGGGAAGGATGGGAGCTGAGGAGAGAGCAGATAAAAATGCACTAGCTTAAAGAGGAGGAGAAGGTCCCAAGCTGCCAGTACAGAAGCCACAGCTTAAGAGATGCTGAAGGCCAACATTTCTCCCTGTCCTTGTGAGGTCTGAATGGGCTGGGTCCTGCTTGGCCCTGGGATGGGAATGTACAGCCAGGAGAGCTGACTGCTGCCCTTCTGCCTCTCCAAAACCACTGACCGAGTGGCATCAGCTCTGCAGCTGCATTTGCCTTGATCAGTTCATTATGGCAAGAGGGAATCAATGGGAACAGGGTATTGATCACAAATTCATATCCGAAAATTGCGCTGCCAGTCCTGGCTCATTTCTCAGTGGCAGAGACAGATCTCTCCCTCCCCTCCCCTGCAGGATCCCTGCCCAGTGCCGTGTGTGGCTGCTCTGCCCCAGCACTGCTCACGCAGACAGAGGCTCTGATTCAGTATGTGCTGGCCCAGAGCTGGGACGAAGCCTCTCAGGCTGGTTCCATCCTACTGGTTTGGCAAAAGGCCACTTGGAGCACACCCAGGGAGCCTCAGCTCCCTCCCTTCGTCCCAGCTGCTGGGACCAAGCTGTGCAGACCCACAGTGTCCATCCAGATGTGCAGGACCTCTGGAACGTGTGGCAGAGCCAGGGGTGGCTGTGCCTGTGGCCCAGCCCAGCTGCAGCTGCTGGTTGACAGCAGAGCTGCTCTTCATGCTTCTCCTGCTCTCCCCTCGCAATTGATAGATCAGAATTCCCCGCAAACGACCGGTTTCATGGGCCGTTTGCTCTGCTGTCAATACAGGGAGCTGAGAACTGTCAGCCCGTCCCTTCCCGTCAAAGAAAGGATTCAATTATTTATCCCTGCCTCGCAGAAAACTAATTGTATTGCTAATTGTTCTTTTCCTGGGAGGAGTGTTACATTTTTTCAGGTGAATGGCTTCAGGCAGTTTAAGGGTTTGTAAAGAGTCTTTCATCAAACGTGTGATTCAGGAATGAACTCGCTGAGATGACATTTCCCTTCCAATTTTCTGTTTATATTATCGAAGGGGGGATTGCTGGGCGCCCAGGGCTGTAGCTGCTAACCTGATTCATTCCCTGCACGGGGACGGGACTCAGCGCAGATGAATTTTACCAAATTGGCCATGTTTATATGTAATGGTAACAATAATACATTTTATCTATATCCTGTTGAACTCAAGAGGAGTTTTCCCAGTAAGCTTGACAAAAAGAGGATCAAGCTGCTGCTTAAATTTCTCCTTGGAGGACCTCGGGGTAATTTTCTTCCACCACTTCAGACTGAGAAGGTTCAGGAGCAGCCCTGGGATCCTTGTGCATCCCTGACCTGGAGGAAGGTGCCATGGGAGATGGGAAGGGTGGTGGTGGGGGCTCTGCTCTGATAGTCCAAGGCACAGGAGTATCAAATCCATCTTGCACAAACACGTCAGGGTTTAAATGTCTCCTTTTCCAGCAGGCAGGAGCTCTCCTGTCACATCTTTTGCCTTTTCAGGACCACGATAAATCATCCTGCTTAACACTCCCTGAAGAGTGACAGCATCAATCATTTTTTACTGGCATTAGTTTTCAAGCTTCCTGACCCCTTCCTTGCTTGGAGAAGAGGCACATCTGTGGAGCCTTGACTCTGCTTGTCCATGTGCTCCATCTCCAGCTCATCCCAGTGCTGCCCCATCCCTCCCCACGTGGAGCTTCCTGGGGGCTCTCAGAGGGTTTGGGCTCCCGAGGTCCAACCACCTCCTTCCCCAGCCTGGAAACAGCAGGAGGGATGTGATTCTACTCTCATTTCCACAGCATTAGGATTAAAGTGGGAGCTTGTGCCAGGCCAAATCCCTTCCCTGATTCTGCAGGATGAAATGCAGCAGCAAGGGAGACATAACCCTTCATTATGCTGCGGTGCAGCCAGCGCTGCTCCTCCTTTAATGGTGCTGGAGCACCTGAGGATGGCAATGAGCTGTAAAATTTACATGCTGCTCCTCCTTTAATGGTGCTGGCGCACCTGAGGATGGCAATGAGCTGTAAAAACAAACAAACACACACTCATCCCCCAGTCCCTCTGCTCCCAGGCATCCCAAAGCCTGTGGCTGGTCCTGCTGTACCTGCTGCAGAGAGGCACGGGACAAGGAGAAGCTCCTCTTCCTCTCCCAGGGACAGCTCTGGGATTTCAGCCTGAGACACGATCACAGACCCTTTCAGCTTGAATTCTTTACCCCTCAGCCCCCTCTGATCTGTGGGACATTCCCATCCTGGTCCACTCAGTGCCTGACAGAGCTCTGCCAGCCCAAGAGGAACTTCTCCAAACGGGAGCACGGCCAGGGATTCACCTCAGCAGCCTGATCCCTCATCTTACAGTAAATCAATGAAACTTCCGTGCCTTGACAAGCCCTTGCCACTTAAATAGACAAGAAGCAGGTAGGGATGGATGCTGCAGGTTCCTCCAGATCATGAGGCATAAATCTCCAGAGAACAGCAGTGGAAAGATAAAACACTGCTGGAAGCACAGGACAGGATTTAGGATTTGTTTAGAGGTTGTCATTTCAACAGCAAGGAGAAAACATTTTTCCTGCCCAGGGTTAGCAATTAGTGTGGCTGCAGGGAAGGACAACGCAGCGGTGAGCACGGCACAGCCCTCACCACAGGGGCCTTGATGCTGGATGGCTCTGCTAAAGATGATAATTTCTGAAATCATAGAATCATTTAGGCTGGAAAGGACCTTTAAGATCATCGAGTCCAACCTTTAGCCCCAGGCTGTGGAAAGGCTGGCAGGGATCAGGTGACTGTACAGCAGTGGTCACAGGTATGAGCTTGGTGTAATCAGCTCTGATGGACAGGGAAGGAGATAGAGAGGTATAAATGGGAATTAGTAAAGTCAACAGCCAGATTAGCTGCCACTATCTGCCCAGCCCCTGCTGACCCACACTCCAGCTGGAGGTGATCTGTCCTGGTGAGCTCCCCATAGCTGCAGGGCAGAGCTGGCTAGTCCTGCCTCCGTGGGTGCTGCCTCTGGGAGAACAAACCCTTGTCTGGAGGAACAAACGCTGCAGCCAGAACGTCCCTCTCGTCGCTGTGCTGAGGGGAGCCAGGCTGTGCTGCTGTGAGTGGAAATGTCATTTCTGAAATGTAATTTGGCTGGAGCACACTGCAGGACAGTGGCAGCTGCGGAGGCAAAGCCAAATAACGCTCGGCACTGTAATTGCATATGTAAAATTGGGCAAGAGGAGAGTGAGAGGAAGCAGCCTCCTCTGCTCTGCTGGGTATTACAGATGTAGCTGTCATCCTCTTTCC
>NW_008672938.1:49047-63196 GCF_000695815.1 Acanthisitta chloris
GGTACTCCGCTGGGTGTTGTAGAGATTGGAATATAATTTCCGATGCACAGAGGTCAAGCCATGAGGCTGTACAGGCACCTCGTGCCTCTGACAAGGACTTACCCAGCTTAGAGCGTGATCCCGAGTCCCTCTGCGAGGTTGGCTGCCCTGGAGCAGGTGAGCTGTGCGTGCAGCTGCTGGTGGTGTGGGATGGGGGGGCCAGTGGCAGCACAGGACCCTCCACAGCCCCTCAGCAAGTGCTCCCTGAGCTTTGCCAGTGTGTTGGCATCATCCTGCTCGTGGTCCTGCACAGCTTTCCCTGAGGTGCTGGGGTCAGATGCCTGGGGGATGCTGGCACCAGCTCCCTCCTGTCCCCTGCTTTCCCCTGTGGGCCAAGCAGTGATGGACAGATGGATGGATCCATCCTCATACCCACTGACCTGTGTCCTCCCCGTGCTCTGCTCCAGTGACTGTGTCACCTCTGAATCACCAGTACTTGCTCTAAATTACTGAAATTCCATATTAAGTCCCCTAAGATGCTTTGCAGAAGAAATACAATACTGTTTGTGTCCTGAATGGGATGGTTGTTTCATACAGACACTGATCAATACCTGAAGGAGACACCATTAAGGAAGACAGAGTTCTTCACCTTCAGGTGAAATCTTTGCCATCTTACACCCCAGACTGTGAAAACTGAAATCATTTATGAGCAGAAAATTAGATTGATAAACTGATGCTTTTATTTTTCAATTGGCTTTAATCAGGCAGCAGAGGTAAACAGAACAGTTCCCTCTGTGAGCAATCCGTGTTCTCTTGCCCAGATCCCAGGCCATGCTGTTCGGGATTGTGGTGGGGGATGCATCTGCCAGGTGGGATACAGAACCAATGTTCCCTCATGCTATGGGATTGTTAGTGTGTGTGTTTTCCTCTTTGTGAGGCTGAGGTATCCCACTCCTGTAACTTAACCCAGCTTCCCTAAATTATTCATCTGTTTCAACAGGCCACAGGAGCCTTCTGCTCCCTCTCCTGAATTATTTTGCAGCAAACAGTGACTGCAGAGGCAGAGGTGGCTCCGCAGCACAGGAATTGCTCCACGGATGTCCATTGTGGGGGATGCTTTGGGCTGGGATAACCCCTGGTGCAGCCAGAGCCTCCCAAGGACCAGGCAGTGCTGGGAAGGGTGAAGCCTTCCCTGATGGACTGAACATTTCCTTCCCGAGGCATTCACCAGGGAATCCCTGGACGCACTGCTGTTCCACGCGGCTCCAGCTCTCGCCTGCTTCAGGTAGTAAATGTTTTCTATTTCTTGCAAGCTGTGAGTCTGATGAGAGCGTAGGAAACCCACGACCCAGCAGCAGAGGCAGCAAACTGTGCCGCACGCGGCGTCGCGCTCCTGTAGGGTGTCTGGGAGTGCGCCGGGTAATGATCCGGCAGCTGCGAATCCATACAAACCAGCCCTGCTCCGAAGGGCTGTAATTATTAATCTGCTAACGCAGACACAATACACTCAGCCTCCCTCTCAGCCTCTCCCAGGAACGGGGAATAATGCTGCAGCGGCAATTACCTTAATGCAATTATCTGCGATGTGAGGTTCCACAATGGCACGTCGTGTCCTGGTCTGCGTTGAGCAGGGGACACGAGGCCGTCCCAGGGCTCCGGGGTCAGGGCTGGGGGCTCCTCTTGCTGCTGGCAGAGCTGGAGTCCCCCTCCACCTGTGTTGTTTAAACCCACAGCACACACTGAACCTGGACACTGCCTCATCCTGCAGCTTGGGCTCCCGGGCAGTGCCAGGGCCACGAGCAGAGCATTGTCCTGCGTAAGGATTCCTGAACCAGGTGGCATCACACAGGCAGTGAAGCAGCTGTCGCCCCAAAAAACAGCTGGAAGGAGCTTGGATGAATTTGCCTCGTTCAGACAGGGCTCTCCAGAGCCCTTCCCAAGGATGCAGGGGATCCAGAGAGCCCGTGGTAATGCCTGGGTTAATGGTAAGCACCAGCGCGATCCCTCCTGCCTGCAGAGCCCATGGCAACCCATCATTAAGGGCACGCAGCAGGAAGGCCTGAGCTGCAGAAAGTTCCTTGAAAGCCTCTCGCACACACACACCCCAATCAGGAAAGAAAATGTTCTGCAATTTGTTCAAGATGGACTCGGAGATTGTTTCAGCGTTGTCGTCTCCCAGGGAGGAAGGAGCTAATTGCAAAGGATTTTTAAAAGGATGATTGTAACTGGCCCAAAGCAGTAAATGGATTTTACTTCCTCTGCTTTGATAAATATTTAATTACTGAGTGTAATGCAGGGATTGGGTTTGGTTCTTGCTTGTTTTGATGGACTTTTGTTTGGTTTTACATGTATATTTATTTGTATTCAGTACTTCCACTGCAACTGACGTCCTCGTGTGCCATCTCCAGGGTGGTATCTCTTGAAATTGAACAGTTGTCTTTCCGTGCTGCTAATCCACATTGCCTTTGTGTCCAGAGCCTGTCCCTGGGAGCTGTGTCCGAAAATGAGCTGTGCCTGCTGAGCCCACTGCCCCCCTCACCCCTCTGCTCCGAGGGCTGCTGGCCTGGGTTCGCTTTGGTTTTCCTCTCTGCTTTCCAGTGTCATCCTGCACGATTACTAACCTTGCTGTTTTTTCAAAATCTCATCCCGAAAATGTAATCGTTGGAAAATGTTTATTTATTTACTTAAGGGACTCTTTACTGAAAACTCCAGGCTCTTGACGACTAATATCATGCATTTATGCAATTGTGTAATTACAACTCAAATGACAAATGTTCCTTCAGGCTCCATTTCTCACTCGAGCTGTCAGTTTGTCCCATTGCAGGAGCAGCTCGTGGGGTGTCCGGGTGCTCCCCGCGCAGCCCAGCGTGGCATCCCCTCTCCCAGCACAGCTGCCTGGCAAGGGCCCACGCTCCACGTCTCCCTGCTCTGTACTCTGGGCTGAGGAATTATTACTCATGCAAAAATCTCATTAAAATCCCTGTGACTGTGCCCAAACGAAGCCCCAGGGGCTGGCAGGGTAATCCTGCTCTCTCTGAGTCAGCGCTGGAGCTGTGTCCGGGGCCGATGCCCAACACCTCAGCTCCTGCTGCAGCCACTGACTCTGCTCCATCCCGTGTGCTCTGCAGCCCTCCCGCACCTCATTCCGTGCAGCAGGATTTTTCCCAGCAGGATTGATAACAGTACAGCCCCATAAATAATGTTCCCAATGGGATGCTGTGTTGGTGTCTGGCTAGTAATGGTCGTGTATTTTTCTTCATAATGTTTAAGGGCCTTATTTATGCTGAACAGACCTGGCTGTGTGTGTAAGGAGCTGTCGGACAGCTGCTGCTGGCTGGGCTGGGAGTCAATCTCTGTTGCTTTCACATTGCAGCAGTTGTTGCTGTTAAATGTCCCTACATGTCCTCACAGCCCGCTGGGGATGCCTGTTCTTCACTCTGGCCACATGTGAGGTTTGTTCCTGCGAAGGTGAGTCTCCTCCCCTGTGTCTGCAGCACCCTCAGCATTCCCTGGCTTGGCACTCAGAATGTTCCCAGACAGAGGAGCCCAGCTGCAATAAAGCTTCAGCCTCAGCTCCAGTCTCAGCTTCCCGAGGCATAAAGGTCTCTGTATCTGGCATTTGATGGCCTCAGCTATATAAGGAGCCATAAAAAGGTAAGGGCAACTACACCTGGAGGTATTGTTCCCCCATCCTCCCCCTGACACAGGTGAGAGTGTTGGCTGTGTGTCACCAGCCGCTCCTGGCTGGGGAGGAATGACAAGATCCAGTTATGAGCAGTGGAACAGGAGGGGTTTAAAGGGCTTCTCCTCTTTGCTCTTCATTAGAATCCACTCTGCTGATGAGCAGCAGCCCTTGCAGTGTGGCTGAGCTGGGGGTTCCATGGTGGAAAACCTTCAGAGACTTTGCTTGGTGCTGCCCAAGCTCCATCCGACTCTGAGAGCAGGAGGAGAGGCAGGTCCCTGGGCACAAAACACATTGAGTCCCAGAGGAGCCGTCAGGAGGGCCTTAAATTTGGTGGGTATGTTTGATGTCAGATTTCATTGCTTCACAGATCCCACTGAACCTGCATCCATCAGTGAGAGACTTTCAAAGTGCAGGGGAATAAAACTCCTCATGGATAACGGCCCCAAAAATGCCTTTCAGCAGCTTTATTGCCTGGTGCACAGGGAAAGGAGCAGATGCACTTTCAGAACCAGAAAGTACTCCTAAAATTCTGTTAATGGCCAACCCAAGGTGAAGTGAGGGGAGCTCTGCTTTCACCATGGAGGGGAGAGCAGCTCAGGCTGTGGGGCTCTCTGGAGGAGCTCAGGCTTGGATCTCAGCACCAGTGCCAGTGGGAGCCCAGTGAGTATGGAGAGGTTTGTACCAACTGGGAGAACTGTTCCCACATGTTTCCCTGGCAGAAATCTCTGGAGCTTGTGTGCAGTCTGCTGGGGCACAGACCCTGGTGACCCCTCAGGGCTGCCAGCCCCAGTTCCACAGCCCCTGCCCAGCCCTGGGGCTGTGCCAGCAGATGGGCTCCCAGTGTCCAGATGTTGGCACTAGGAAGTCCTGTCAGGGGTTGCTGGCCGAGGTCTCGTTCTCGCCTGTCAGACTTGACATCTTCAGCGTATAATTAAATGCCAGGACGCGAGCAGCAGAGCAGGTGCATGCTAATGAGGAGATCAATTTTAATTATGATTTTAATTAAACACCCAATCCGGTAGGAAATATGACAAGCAGGCTAGAAATGCAAAATTTATACTGGGGAAAACACCGGTGAGAGACAGGGAAGATGGAACTGAGGTGTGTGTGCCTTGAGGCACAGGTTGGGTGGGAATGGAGGACATCTTCCATTTCCTCTTGTTGCCATAATTCGATGAGGAAAGCTCAAAACCCAATCTTTGCCATTCTGTTGTTGTTTTTCCCAACTCCCTGTTTTTGCAGGCCCTCTATAAACAGTGGTGGGACCAGCTCAGTGGTGCAGCTGCAAGGAGAGAGCTCAGCCCCTGCTGTGGCTGCAGGGCTGGATACCTCACGGGAAGCTGAAGGTGATGCAGGGTGAGGAAGGCTCTCTGCCAGTGCTCCAGAGCTCTTGGAAACCACGGGGGGTGTAGCCTCACGGCAGGAATCAGCCATAAAAGGATTTACCACTGAACAGAGATCTTAGGCTCTATAGCAGCAGTGCCACGGGGGCTGTGGTTTTGGATCAGGGATCAGAGGGAACCTTTGGGATCCCTCTGTGCACTGACCGGAACATTTGGCTGCTCCAGATTAACTCCTGCATGAACTCAGCACACTTCAAAAGAACAAATCCCTCCCTGAGTTACAACCTGCCCAGAACAGGAAACCCTCCACCACTCCACCATGGATCACTCCCACTGTGCTACTCATCCGAATCTGTCTGGCTCCAGCTCTTGAGCCCTCACACCATTACAGGATGCCTTTGGCAGAGACATTCCTGAGCCACTTCTATCAGATTTTCCTCTTCCCAGTACAGGTAGACCCAAGGCAGCCTCTGAGCCCTGGGGTGCTCTGCTGGTCCAGGCCCAGGGGAGGACCAGGAGCAGTGAGCACAGTCTGCCTCATCCGACTGGAATGCTGGTAAGCATGGACGTAACCCGAGGCCAGATGCTGGGAATGGGGTTTTTAACCTCACTGGTTACCTGAACTCACCCCTGGGCCCCCTCTCTCCTCCCTCAGCCTCCCCCTGACTCTGCAGAATTATTGATTTTGCTGGTTTTCGCTATTCCATATCATAAATTGACTTCAGCATCCCTTTTCCCTAACTAATGAGGCCATTAGCAAAGGGTGTGGGTGGACAGGCAGCTCTCCCAGATCAATCAGACGAGGGCATGTGTCTGTGCAGAGAGATGTGAGGAGGTGGGGACCCCCAGGGACACAGGGTGTACCTGTCCCTACAGCCTCCATCCCCCTGGGGGTCAGCCCAGGCCCCCAGTCCCAGGCCCTGGGGAGATGCTGCAGGGCAGAGACCCAGGGCAAAGTGGTGAGGACCTGCATGGGGACGCAGAGCCTGGAGCAAACTGGGGCAGACACCAGCAGAACTGGGGGTGTGGGAATGTGTCATTTGCCCATGCAGCTCTGCCACTGACAGCACTTTTCCATGTGGTTTGGCTCCTGGCCTCGGTGCTTTGATTGAGGGGGAATAACTAGGGGGTGTGGATGGAGCCGCTTGGTTATGCCAAGTGCTGCTCCACCTTTCCCAAAAAAGGAGGCTCGAAGGAGAGCAGGGGTGTCCTCCCCACAGCCCCTCACTCCCTGCCAGGCTGAGCTTTGATTTACTGGCTGGAAGTTTGCCCTGTGGATCTGTCCCTCCCGTTTAATTAGCCGCTCGAGAGCTCCGGCAGAAACCACAAACCCCAGGCTGGGTTGATGGAGCCTGTTTTTACCTTTCACCCCTCGGAAATGTCAGAGCAGCAGGGAAGCTGAGCCGCTTTGTTGCCTTTGCTGTTTAATAACTTTACGGCTCTCAGCCCTCGTGCCCACCTGCCCTGGGAGGGAGATAACAGCCCGCGGGATGCCGAGAGGGAGAGCAGAGCTGCTGTTTAACCCCGGGCACAGGGTCACTCCGTCGAGGGAGCTCCGCGTTCCTGCCGCCCGGCGCGCGCGGTGGCCCAGTAAATCATCCTGGCCAGATAAAAACGAAAAGGATGGTTCGTTACTTCTCCGGGGCTCAATTTAAAAGCTGGGAGCTGGGGAGGGGGAGAGGCTGGGGAGGGACCTCCGGAGCCGCCGGTTGTTAGAGCGGAGGGACCTCTGGCTGCAGGAAGCAATTTGTCTCCCGGAGGCTGACAGGAGCTCCTTTCTTCTCCACTTACTCCTTGCTCAGAAATAAAAGGGGCATCCGCTCACATGAAAAGCAAGGAAGGCTCCAGGTTTCCCTTGTGAGGTCTCTCCCAAGCTGGCACGGATGGGCAATTTGTACAAATGACACTTCCCTGGGAGGGAAGAAAGAAGGAGAAGAAGAAAGAGCCACCCCGGCTTCCAATTTGTGCCGCAGCAGTCTGCTCCAGCTCCTCCTCTCCCCACTTTCAGCCTCCTGTGCGAAGTCTGGCTCTGGTCCCCAGCCCCGGGAGCTGCCAGCCCTGTGCCCCGGCCCTCGCGCAGTGCCTGTTTTCCTGCTGGTGTTCCTGCTCTGCAGCACCTGCTCCAGCCCCAGCGTCGCCCAACGTGTCCCTGTTCCCTCCCAAAGTGGATCAGCTGAGCCCTCGCAGACTCCTGGGGGGCGTTTTCCTTCGGTATTAGAGGGGTTCTAATTCGATTTATCTTAATTCACTTGCAATTTGCTTATAATTAAACTACAGTGAACCAAGGGAGCTGATTTACCCTGCGCACCGAAATCTGATGAGGATTGTGAATCAGCCACCTCAGTTCACTGCACAGTGTATTAATATAAATTGAAGTCAATGGTGTTTTACATTAATGCTTTTTTGAATGTCCCTACATTGCAGGTCTGGGGGAGAGCACAGAACACGTTTGGTTCGGGAGGAGAACACCATCTCTTGGGCTCTTTGCTGGTGCAGGACACCCAGGACCAGAACTGGGACAACCACCCTGCCTGCTGCTCCTGCCAGCCTGCCCTGATGTAATACAGGGTAACAGAATCACTGGTAAAGCAACCAGGGTTAGTGGTCAAAAGAGTTAGGGAAGGATTTATTCCACCCCAAGTCTCTCCTAATAGCCCTGGCACCTGGCAAAAGGCAGTGGTTATCCCCAGATAATGGACCTTGCCAACATTAAGCTCTCTTATCCACAGTTCCACACAGTCAATTATCTCCTAATCAGGGCCATTTTGTCAGAGGTTATTGCCCTAAGGACTCAATTAGGTTATATCTACGGCATTAATATTTGATGGAAAAATCATTCACATGAAAGTGTTAAACAACTTCGCAAACTTCCTTCCCTCTACCCCCGGGGAAAAGGGGCTTTGAAGCTGTCTGTGGGCAGCAGGTCCAGGCCTGGCAGCACAGCCAGTGAGGGAAGGCAGGGACAGCCCTGCCTGGCACTGCCCAGGTCGGGGGACATGTGGCCCTGCCACTGCCAGCTCTGGCTACACTGCATCCAACTGCATCCCACCACATCTGACTGCGGGTGCACTGCATCCAACTGCATCCCACCACATCTGACTGCGGGTGCACTGCATCCAACTGCATCCCACCACATCTGACTGCGGGTGCACTGCATCCAACTGCATCCCACCACATCTGACTGCGGGTGCACTGCATCCAACTGCATCCCACCACATCTGACTGCGGGTGCACTGCATCCAACTGCATCCCACCACATCTGACTGCAGGTGCACTGCATCCAACTGCATTCTGCAGTATCCAGCTGCACCCCATACAGCACCACAGATGCTCTCTGTGGGATTCGGGGCTCATACCTGGCCCAGGGAACACATCTCCAGCCCACAGCAGCAGAGGTGCCCCAGGAAAGGATGGTCCAGCCTCATCCAGGCACACAATAACCAGGTCAGTGACAGCCCAGCACGGTGAGGCACTTGTCCCTCTCCCTAGCACAGCCCTCACCTGCCCTCAGAGGTGATGTGCAGCCTGGCCAACGTAGTCCCACCTCACCTGTGTCCAGCACACCTCACCCCTGTGCCAGGGAAGCTTCTGCACTGCCTGCAGCTGCTCGTGTTGAGTCCCAGAAAGGACCTGTTGGAGCTGTTCTCCGAACCATCCCCCGTCATCTCCCTGTACGTGTGCTCTGAAGTTATTTTCAAGCTCCGAGTTATATTTAACTCGAGCCATAATAGTTGCCACTGCGAAACCTCTGTTTTATTAAGTCAGGCATTTGGGTACTTGCAAGCAGAGCTGCTTGGGAAATGGAACCGCAGAAAATTGCAGAGAAAGCCATTTCTTTTCATTACCATTTCTTTCCAGAAAAAAAGATTCCCAGCCACCTGGTCACACTTCCCTTCACCCAGGACAGTGGGACTGGAGGTGGTGTGGGCAGAGGCTGGAGGGGGTAGGCATTGCCTGTGGAATGAGGCTGCAGCATGGCAAAGGCTTCCACATGGACCTCAGGGAGCTGCTAAAGTAACTATAATGATGGTCCAGGGTGCCAAAAACCCTCAGCATCCCAGAGTTCAGCTCTGGAGCAGCAGGCATTGAAGTTAATGAATGAAAGCCTTTGGAAGGCTTTTTCCAAAGGTTTCTTTGGTGGGTTCATACTGTTGCTGTTCTCTCAGGTGGATTTTCATGCTGGCAAAAAAACACAATGAAAAGAATGAACTTAGTAGAGAAAAAAATCATGTACGAAAAGCTATGAAATGCTATGCACAATGAAAAGAGTGAACTTAGTAGAGAAAAAAAACATGTACGAAAAGCTATGAAATGCTATGAAATGTTGTGACGTTCCTGCATGTCTGAGATTTTCCTGTGTAAGTAAAGGATCCAGCTTTGCTCCCTCCAAGGGGCTTGTTGGAACTGCTCCTGAAGGCAGTAAAGCTCCTCACAAACCAGTGGTGAAGTCTGAGGGTCAGTGTCTCGAGGTGCTTCTGTGGGTCCTTGGGGTGTCACAGGGCAGAACCTTTCCCAGGGCTCGGAGACACAGAGAGTTCCCTCCAGTGATCCCATCCCTGCTCACCACACACCAGGCAAGTGCTTCCCCTTAATGGGGACTGACAGAGACTAGGGTTGGGTTTTTTCAGAAAAGAACTTCTCCTCCTTCCCCAGGCAGTTTTGATGTGAATATTAATATTAACATAATTTCATGATGATTAGAGAACACAATTAAGGGCTATTAATAATGACACAAATAATGACATTTAAGGCCTCGTTTTCCTGTGAGTAACACTCTGTCTGGTGGTATTTAAGCAGCTCTGTCTGGCACAGGCTCTGCCGTGCCAAGGCACAGCAGCGTCAATCACACAGCTCCCGGTGCTGGCAGCACCAGGTCCCAGGGAATGGGAGCTGGGGGGAAGGAAAAAAGGGAAGGGGAAAGGAAAGGAGAAGGGATGCTGTGAGTGGGGATGCTGCTATAGACGGTGGAGCAGTGGGGACACTCAGGGAGAGGCTGGTGGCTGCTCTCAAGGTCTTGACCCCCATTTGCAGGGCTCACTCCAGCCAAGACCTCATCTCCTCAAGCCTGGGATTCCTCAGACAGGAGGAAAAACCTGCATGATGCCAGCAGAGCCCTGTCCCAGTGTCTGACTGATCTTCTCCAGGCTCTCCCGGGGCCAGCTACCGTGCCCCACTGTAAAAGCAGCTTAATGGGGCTGTTCCAGCCCAACTCCCCTGAAGTCAAGGTTTGCAAGGGCCCCATTTCTTTCACAACACACTCACTGCCAAGCTCAGCCCTTGGAAGTGGCCGTGCTGTGCTAATGTCACTTAATGGAAACCTCGGAATCAATTTTTTGCTCCCTGAAGAAAATCCCCCTGGTTTATGCAGCAAAAGCTGTAATACTGGAAATGGCTTCAGATTTTTGTGGAGAAAAAAAAAAAGAAAGGAGAAGAGAAGAAAGGTTCATTGTAGCTCTATGAAAAGGAGGTCAAGTGAAACTTTGCCAGGTAAGTGACTGGTCCATATGGGTTGTTCCAGGGAGGTGTGGGGCAGTGCTACACTGCAGCTGTCCCCAGAGCTCTGAAGGATGTGCTCCCAGCAACAGGATGGGGTACTCAGCTCTGTGGTAGTGCCAACCCTCCTGCTTACAAATTCCCATCTCTCCAAAACACCCCAAAACAGGGTGAGCCCCTCCATGGGGAGGGGGATGGCAAGGTTGGGGTTGGTGCTGTCCCACACTGGAACAGGCACAAAGGGCATCCAAGGGGATCTCCCCGTGGGGCACAGAGCATCCCTCCCACCACCAGGATCCACTGTACACAGAGGAGGTGGGTGAATGCACAGCCCAACCCTCCCCACCCAGAGCTACACACCAGGGTTTGGGGATCTCCTGCAGGAACAGCTGGAGGAAAGTCTCAGAGTCCTGAGGATGAACTCCCGTGACCTGTGGCTGCTGCCCTGGGAAGGACCTCGGGCTCAGCTTTACCTGCCTGTTGTACTGCAGAGCCCCCGGGCAGCAGATGCCAGACGAGCTCTGTTTGTTAGGCATCACCCACACCTATAGCTCACACACACACACACAGAGCGATAAACAAAGCCTTTCCTTAGATTCTGAAGACAAACAGCTTCAGGCCATTCTGCGTATCAATGTACACACAGACACCTCTGCAAAATCCTGCTCAGTCAGCCTGAGGTTGGGTTTCCCAGAGAGCATTTCCATGCAGCCTTTCCCTGCAGCTGGTGCTCTATTTGCACTCCCAGCCTGGCACCTGTGAGCACTGGACACTGGGAAGATCCCAAACATCCTGGTGTGCAGCCAGTGATGGGTGGGCTCACCACAGCCACTTGGAAGGGACAGGACTTTGCTGCCAGGGCCTTTGGATGATAAAATCATGGAATCTCCTGAGGTGCCTGAGACCACTGTACAAATACTCTGCCAGGCTTGGAGCCACGACCACTACCCTGGGGAGCTGTTGCAGTGCCCAAATACCCTCTGGGGGAAGAGCCTTTTCCTAATATCCAACCTCACCCTCTCCTGACACAGCTTCACCTGACAGATCTCCTGCAATTTGCATTTCCAGAGACTAATTACCATGACTTAGTCCACTCCATGGAGCCAGGGAGTGTTTGGGCAAGAGGGTGAGCACTGCCCTTCCCACCAGAATCATTTGTAAAGAGACCTGGGTTGGAGGTCAAAAGAGCTAAGGAAAGATTTATTCCCCCCAAGCCTCTCCTAATGGCCCTGGCACCTGACAAAAGACAGTCTTTATCCCCAGATAATGGACCTTGCCAACATTAAGCTCTCTTAGCCACAGTTGCAGATGCAGAAGAGTATCCTGGGGAAAGCCTGGAATGGATTATGAGTCCCTTCTGCAAACCAGCCCTGTCACCTCCTACCCCACAGCCCCCCAAAGCTGCCTGTCTCCCCAGGACTGCAGGCAGGATGGACAAGGCTCCTTGACAGGCAGGAGAAGCCACCAAACCAGATATTAAACTTTAATCAAACAACACAGAAGGCTACAGAGATAACACTAAAATTTAATGAGCCAGGCTTGTTGGCTTCCCCGAAGAAGCACATTACAGTAATAGTGTGGCTCCGGAAAGGTGCCTGTGTTCCAGGTATTATCCACAAACCATTCCCACTCTGCTCACCAGGAGAAACGAGGGGTGAAGTGGTTCATTATGCTGGTTAAATGAGGGTTTGTTTTCGTCCCTCCTCCAGATATGATTGCTTTTCTTTAGCTTTCTTATCTTGCCACAATTTATTTATTCTGAACTTTTGACTCTTCAGAGCACACAGGCAGGCCTCAGAGAGAAGCTGCTCTCCTTTGTCTCTCGGGGTGTTGTGTGGATCAAACCCCCTGCTACACCTACAGTGATCTGCACCCCGGGGACCCTCAGCCCTGCCAGGGGGGCTGTTCCCAGCTTCTGGACCAACAGCAGGGAAATCCCAACCCAAGACTGTTTATTTTCAGCTGAGAAGATGCTCCAGCTCCAGCTTAGGATGCAGGCAGCATCGCACCCAGAACTGCACAGCTGCATGGAGCAATTCAGAAATTGTCTTGTTGGACTACAATGTGCCAATTTCTCACATTTACAGCCATTTGCAGTATTACAGCCTGTGGCACTGGAGCCAGGAGGCTTTTCTTCAGGGAGCAAGAGCTGCTGCAGAGGTGACCATCAGCACACACTGCTGCACAGCCTATCCTCCAGCCACGGGAGGGAAGGAGCCCCGTGCCAGAGGGATGGGGAGGCTGTGGCCACTGGATTTCCTCAGCCCTGGGAGCAGCAGGATGAGACCTGTCTGCTGCAGGAAACGGGAGCAGGACTCGCCAGGTCAGAGCCCCCGTCTAGACCAGGGGGTTGGCAGCAGTTCCTGCACCGTTTTAATATGCCTGGTTGAACTCCAGGCTTGGGAAAGTAAATTAGTCCTTGGTCTGGAGCCAGGGCTGTGGTGTTCCCGTGCCCACAGAACCACGGTGAGCTGCAGGGCTGATCCCAGGGGTGCTCAGGGCCCAGGGTGGGGGGACAGCCAGGTGGGGGCCCAGGGACACGTTGTGCCCAGGGAGTTTGGGTACAGCCATGTGTGCACAGCTCCTTTTGCATCCCTGGAGGCGTTTGTTTGCACAGGAGGAAAATGCCATTCACGGCTAGGGCAGACTTCCCCCAAAATCCCCTGGGAAAGCCTTTCCGGGCAGTACCTAGCCTGGCTCTGAGCTGTGCCATTCCCAGCAACACCCAGCACAGCTCTGAGCTGTGTCTGGCAGAGCACAGCAGTGTGGCAGCGCTGGCACTGTGGGACCTGCTGCTATGGAGAGTCCCATCCCCTGCTCCCCACAGCCTCCTCACCCTCGTTATTAATTAATTAATGACTATTTATTTTTATTTGCAAACTCTATTACTATTCCTCAGAGAAGATGAGTCCTGCTCTTGCTGTACAGCAGCTCGTGGAAGTGCCAGGGCAGGTGGAACTAATTAGCAGGCACATGATTTCACCAGGTGGGGCAGATCAGGGTGGGGAGCAGAGCAGGGTGATGGGAATGGGGGGCAGCTGTGGGGCTGCTGGATAAAAGAGGGCAGGGGAGCAGGGGGTGGTTCTTTGCCGGGAGCCAAGGCGATGGAGAGCTGCAGGAGCCACGGTGAGTCTGGGGTGTCTGGGCTTACGTGGTGGTGGTTGTACTGCTAAGTGCTGACAGGACATCGCTGTCAACACAATGTTCCGCCTTGGAGAGCCTTCATCTATGAAGATACTTAATGAATTAGTTAATTAATGAGTGGAGTTTGATTGATGGATCATAGGGAGCTCTCAGCAGGGTGAGCCTGACCCTGGGATATTGCTGCTGTTGCTTAAATGCATCCCCTCGCCGGTCCGAGGCACTCGGTGTTCTGGCAATTTGCATGCATTAAATGTAGCTCCTTAATAGGATGTAATGTTAGTGAAAAGCCAAAAGCATAGCAGCTGTAACTTAAAAGACAGCCCCATTACTGCAAGCCTTATAATTAGGGTAAGAGGGAGACTCGCGCTGCCATATGTTAAACTCTTTTGAGGTTAATAGCTCTGTAAGATTTTGCAATTTAAAAAAATTAGTCTTGAGGAACGATGACAAGCCTCGTCGGTGAGGCTGCTCCGACGTGCCCGGGGCGCTGTGCCCGGCGTGGGGA
>NW_008672939.1:0-260 GCF_000695815.1 Acanthisitta chloris
TCGCTACCCCAGCGCCCTGTTCCCCTTCAGTTTTGTCTCGAGTAGAGCCTGTGCGCTGCGCTCCGGCCTGAAACGTGTCTGATGGCTCTGTATGTCAGGCCAGTGTGGGTTCCCCCGTCCCCGTGTCATGGCCATACACAGCTTGGGTGCCTCAGCAGCAATAGCCCCAGACACTATCTGGTGTGATTACAGGCTGGGGGGCGTTGTGAGCTTTGTTCATAGCATGACTCCACCGACCTAAAATTTATCCCGTGTGACCC
>NW_008672939.1:649-10289 GCF_000695815.1 Acanthisitta chloris
CCAGACCCTCAATAGCGTTCCTGAACGGAGGGGCCCAGAACTGTATGCAGTATTCAAGGTGTGGCCTCACCAGTGCCAAGTACAGGGACAGAATCACCTCCCTGGTCCTGTTGACCACACTGTTCCTGATCCAGGCCAGGATGCCATTGGCCTTCTTGGCCACCTGAGCACACTGCTGGCTCATGTTCAGCTTTCTGTCTACCCAAACTCCCAGGTCCCTTTCTGCCTGGCTGCTCTCCAGCCACTCTGTCCCCAGCCTGGAGTGCTGCATGGGATTGCTATGGCCAAAGTGCAGGACCAGCACTTGGCCTTGTTAAGCCTCATCTATCTATCCAAACTTTCCTCCAGGCTGCTGCTTAGGTAGATGTGCTGCACCCTGTGTGTGTGTGTGTGTGTGTGTGTATGTGTGCGTGCATGCACCAGGACAGCTCTAAACTTCTTCGCTGAATGCCAGTCCCCATCTTCAGATCCTGCCTCTGCTTCCTTCCAGTCAGCCTAAGAGTAAAAGTAGCTCCTGTCCCTTAACTTGGTGCTGTTCTCAGCGTTAATAAGGAGGCTCTTCATTCCCTTTTCCAGGTTGCTGCTGAAAATTACAAATACCTGTGCCAAGCTCTGTGATTTAGCTGTCTATTCTGACAGAAAACCAGCAATAGCCATTCTCTGGCTAATGTTTTGTTTGGCTTAGCAGGAGCTTAGTGATGCTTTCACATGCTGTGATTATTGGCATCTAAAGATGTAATTTCTCCCACACACGTAAAGTTCTCCTACTTACACAGAAGGCAGTTATAGGTCTATTTCCTGTGATTTATAACTGGTAGTTCTTTCTTAACTGATAGTTCTGTGTTAACTGGTACTTCTTTCTTTATCCTCTAGCCTGGAGGGAGAAGCCTTTTGCAACCACTCTGTCCCATTAGCTTTTAAGATGTCTGGGAAGATTGAACTTATGCTTAACATACAGCGAGCGAGTGGTTCCCACAGGGGAGTTGGCCTCCCATAGCCAGCAGGGCACTGGACCATTGCAGAATGTGTTTTACAACATCTCTGCCACAAAATTCCCCAATAAACATTGTGAAAGCTGAGGGCCAAAGCTTTCTTTTCCCTGTTTGAAAAAGGACAATATTTTTTTTCTCATTTTTTCAGAATGGTCCTATCCTTTGGGCTGTAGCTTTTGTAATTCTCTGATGAAGTGATAATCTTGGCTGGCATCTTAAAAAACCTCTAATTTTCATGATTGCTTAAAAAAAACACCTTGGAATGTGTTTTCCTTTAAGGGTAAGAAACACGGAAACGTGTTATTTTCTTTTAAATTACAGTTACAAAACACTGACCTTGTGATTTTTCTAGTATACGACTGAGGTTAATCTGTTTAATGGGTTACACCATAAGCAAAGCAAACTCAGAGCAGCAACATTATCTTTGACATTGCTCCTTAAAATATGTTTCCAGTTCACAACTTTTTGAACACGATTTACAAAATTTCAGGTGAATACCTGGTGAGCTCGCAAAATCTGGAATCTAAATAGTTGTTGCCATCTTCACTGGACTGGTGAGACCGTTTCCCCGAAGTGTTTTACAGTTTGGAGGGGGGAGAACTATTAAAACAGCTTTTTCTGGTGTACGGTGTTTGTTCCTGGCTTTTCATGACAAGCAGAATTTCTACCTGCCTCTCTCTCTTTGAAACGCTTCGATTGAGAAAGGTGCTACTCTGATAAGGTTTCTTTTTCTTTAAATAATGAAATGTTTGATTTTTTTTGGTCATAAGTATTCTAGCTCATCCTGGCCTGTGCCTGTGCACACAACAGCCATCCAACAAGACAGGTAATAGCTATAACTTCATATTATTCCCTCTCACATGAAAGTTGTTAGTAGTGCATCAAGGGATCACATTCCCAGTCTGAAATTCTGGTTCTTTCGTTTTGGTGCTTTTTTAGGAAATGACAGAGCTGCAGCACATCTGCTGAGTAACACGGCAATGCACATACATGTCCTCTGTAATATTTTTTCCTTGTCTTAACTCTGAATATTTTGGGTCTTGTAAATAATTATTTTTTTCAAGCATAATGCATCACATATAGCAAAAAGATACTGAGCTGCTGTAGTTGACCAAATTATGTTATGTTTCCTATTCTTAACCAGAAGATAACTGATTATTCATTAGTTCTGTAAACAAATATCTGCCTTATAAAGTTTCTATTTTAAGACCCAGGTGCTGCTTTGGGGCAATCAACAGTACACCATGAATAACACCAGGCACCAGTCCCTGTTCTTTGTCAGTCTGCCCGAGCTGCAAAAATTCTGTGCCGCTACAATGACACTGAGCCCTCAGATACCAGAAACTGAGATAAGGAATACACAGATAAAGATCTGCAGGTAAAGAATTTTGAAGGCTATTATTTTCAGAAGCCGTTGGTGGTTGTTATTCAATTATTTTATTAGCAGTACTGGAATTACCTGTAATAAAATCAGGAAAATTCTTATCAGTGGTAAGCAATACAAAATTGTTCAAAACTGGGTTTTTACTTGGGTGGAGACTTGCCAAAAGAACCAAGTGTCTCTTATGTTTTACATGTCATCAGCTGAAACTGACAAAGCCACCTACTTCAAATTCATAAAGAGTTAAAATTAACCTATGTTCCCTTGCAAAGCTGGAATGCTCTATGTAGGTTGAGCCTAAGTGAAAAGAATGTTTGGAAAGCAGGTGTGCGCTCCTTAGCGTTCACCAAGCATTATGTCATTCACTTTAGCAGAAGAGTAGAGAAATTAGAAATTCTGCCAAAAGAAATGCTTTTGGAGAGTTCTGTTCATATGCCAAAGGCCTGTAGTCTTTGTCTTAGACCACTGTGTGTCATCTAGAGCAAGTAACTTGAACTAATCCAACTTATTATACTGAACCTCTGGAAACTGATTAAAAGTGGAAAGTATTATGCTTGAACAAAGTGAGGAAAATAAATTTAAGGTGAGAAAATCAAGGGCATAAAACTATTTTAGTGTTTTTTTCTCACTGTTATTTTACAGACAGTTATTATTCCTGTATCCAGAGATCCTTTCTGCGCCTGTTATTGGAACACTGAACCAAATTTCAGTTGTGATGGCGGTCAGTATCACTGTGTAAATAAGTACACGTAGTTACATATTGCTGTGGATGAACAGAATGCACCTCACTCAAAAGAGAGGAGCAGCAGTATGTATTGTTGAAGTAAAGTAATAATTTGATAGAGTCTGATAAGTTTGATGGAATTTGTCAAAGGATTGGCAGTGGTTGGACAAGGTTCAGTAGGTTTGATGCCAAGGTTTGCCTTGATTACTGTGTGGAAGAAACATAAAAAAGGAAATTGAGTTAGAATGACTCAGAGAGAGACAAAGGTGTGAAGAGAAAAGAGGGTCCTCCTGTTGAGTCATGAAGTTCAGAGTGGTTACTCTTGCTTTCTGAATTCCTTTTTGAAGCCTGGAAGTGGCTGGATACCATCTTAGTCTCTGACTTGGTGAACTGTTCGTGTCTAATGGAATTATCCATGCAATGTTTATAGTATCTGAATAGCTGCATGGATTAGCAATGCTGCATAGTATTAAATCAGCTGTTGGTGACTTTCTGCGGGTAAGGGATCTTTCGTCCTTAGGTGAGGAAGAATCTCTTGGTTTCAGGTATGGAATCTCTAACCTTGGGAGGTGTCCCTGCTCAGGGGAGAGTAACCTGCTGTGACCAGCTCCTATAAAGTCTGACTACCATTCAGGGAGAGATCAATTTGGGCCTGCCCTGATTTTAATATTTAAAGGATGAAGTAGTTGGCTGCTAGTCAATAGTGTAGACAACATGTGCCTTTGATTTAGTACTGATACCTTGTTCTGTACTTTGGTTATCTTGTACTTTTGGGTCTCAAAAACACCTCTTGAAATATTTTTCAAGACACTTTTGCTCCTTTGTCCATGAGCCAAGGACTTTCCAGCTTGCAAGTTCACCCCTAGGATATGAGGCCTGTTGCTTCTTGGTCAGCCAGAACCAAAGTATGGCTAGGAGTCAAGTTTATTTGTCACACATAGATGTGTGTTTCTCTAAAAACTGCTTTGTTTGAGGATCAAAGAATAAGTAAAAATATGTCATTTGAGGCAAACTTTTATTTTTGTGCATTAGTAATGTAGAGGATGCCTTAATTCCTCTAGTCCTTTGACAAAATGTCCTTTTTGGATTGTGAACTTTTTTGTGGAATGGAATGGGCTCAGTTGATAAGAAGCTGCAAAATTCACAATGAGAGCAGCAGGGGCAGAGTTTGGTGATTTGGTTTTGGGCAGACTTTTGCTTTGTTGTTAATGTATCTTTAGCCAGAAATGAGATTACACTATGACAAATGCCTGAACGAATTTAAGTTACTTTCCCCTTTAAAGTCCAGGATAAGGTGTTTGCTTAGCTGTTCCCTAGCATGTTTTTCAAAGGCAAAGTCACTGTTGGACCAAGATTAAATTTATGATTTACTAGAACACCCCTTAATTCCAGACACTGGATTTTAATCTTTTTTATTTTTTTTTTAAATTTTCAGATCCCATTTTACAAATCAGGAATATGTCAAGCCTATGTAGAGAGACAAGGAGCTACTGTAAGTGCTGAAATATGACACAGTTCTTAAGACTGTTACACTTGTCTACAATTGCCAGAGATGAGTATATTTCATAGGGCATATGGTTTGCACTACAGAAACCAAACTTCAGGGTGAAAAAGTGCCCCATAGACAAAATGTGTCCTATGGATCTGGGTATAGTAAGTATACTTTGTTGGAGTCAAAAGTTTTAAGAAATTTCTGAACAATTTCCCTAGATTTCCCTAGTGCAGTGGAATCCTGATCCTGCACAGGGGCACTGACAACCTGCTCTCTGAGCCAAAGACCTGCAGCTCTCCTGCTGGCAGCACCCCTTCCACCAGTGCCCTACAGATTCCACAGCAGGGGATGTTCAGACAGCTGAACTGTCTTCCCATTCCCCTTTTGGGTGTACCCAACCTGTACAGGACAGTCTCAGGGAAACAAAACAAAAGCATAGGGGAGAAATGGAACCCCTGAGCGTAACAGTTGATACATTCTGGAGGTGTATTATTTAACTCATTGTAATTAGTTTCTTGACTAATGCTAACAATCAAGAGAAAGCTGTGCAGGCCAGACAGGCAGGCAAGTCAGGTGAACAATGCTATGTTTATCTATTGTGATTGCAAGAAAATGTTTCAGGTCTTCAGTTTGACAGCAGAGTTAATGTCAGTTTTGGATGTTGTGCCTGTTGCCTGTAAAGAGTTGCATATCTAGTAAAGTGCTCCAGATAGATCAATTAATCTTTTTCCCAAGTCTATTATCAGCCTTGTGAAAACATAGGAACTTCAGTGTACCTTACTTCGATGACACATGAAATCTAAATGCCTGCATCAAATACTGTGCTAACTTCCTCTTGCAGCTAAACGGGTGAAAAGTAAAGATGTGTGACAGACTAGGATTTGACTCCAAGATGCAGTAGCAGTGTATTTGCTTAAATTTTGACTGAAGCCCTTAAAACAATCTGTTAAAATATTAATAATGTATGTTTCTTTTCTCACTGTTGTTATTAGCTGGAAGCACCACAAACAGTTACTCCAGCCATTCTTCAAACCTGTCTCTCCTACACTCTTACAGCCAGACTTGCACCCAGATGGAACAAGGCTGGTCATCTCCTGGTGCAAGGTATTTGGCTCACCTGGGTCAGGGATCAAGCATTTAGTTTTCAGTTCTTTATAATTGCATTTATTTTGCATAACTTATTTCCGTAAGTATCTCATTCTTATAATAAATTGTTTAATTACTTTATCCTATGAGGGTTTTTTTCTGTAATTGCCTTTTTTCTTTTTGTTTCCTTATCCAAGTTCAATGATCCAAGTTAATAATCTGAATGGACATATCATTTACTTTTTCTTCTTCTTCCTTATCTTTGTAATAGATCAAATAATTATTTAAACTGAATGTGACATACCAGATGAATAATTAGCAAACCAAATATTGTTGGACAGTAAATGTCTTCTAAAAATTGGGTCTGTTTTTCCGATTCATGCTTTCAGCAGTGGCACTTCTGCACATGGTTCACAGGCTTTTCTAATACAGAAATGTTTTTCTGTCAGACCCTCTCCTTCTGTCAAGCTCTGTCTTTTTAGATGGCAGATCCTTTTCGTGACAGCTCTCTGCTATATCCTCTGTAGGATAAACATGAATTACCAAAGTATGGAAAAACAGAAGTGCTTCAGATACTGTGGTGTGCTCTTATGAATTACAGCAATGCACAGAATCAGTCAGATTGGAAAAGACTTCTGAGATCATTGAGTCCACCCTGTGACCAAACACCACCATGTCAACTAGGCCATGGCACTGAGTGCCATGTCCAGTCTTTTCTTAAGCACCTCCAGGGATGGTGACTCTACCACCTTGCTGGACAGCCAGTTCCAATGTCTATCACCCTTTCTGTATACATCATTGGTATGCATCAATACTGCAGTTGTGTACATCATCCCAAATATAGGCTGAGAAAAGTGTTATCTTATTTCCAACCACAATAGTAACAGTTTCCTTTTCTCAGTATCTTCAAAATACATGGTGCTCACAATGAAATCAGGTGATTCAGAGTGGCAACTAGAAGTAGAGAGCTAGCTGGTAGCTGATATAAAGCTGATTTCAACAAAGACATTGAGCAACAGCGATGTGACTCTGATATATGTAGCTTGCCTAATCCTATGTGTTGCTAAAGCTGGGCAAAACTGATGGCATGTGATAAAATATGGACTAAAACTACACAGATCTGCTTTTGTTCCTGAGGAATGTATTAACTGTTAGTCAAGTAAAAATAGTTCCATGTTCCTATGTCAATTAAAAATAGTTACTCCATTTTTAGAGGAAGGAAAAAGCAATGTATAAATTGCTGTCCACTAAATAGTTTTACTTATCTTTCTTTTTTATACAAGATGTTAATGAACCAGTGAAAAGTTAATCAACAGAGGGGTTTTTTTTCTCCTTAAAGGGAGCACACCTTTCACTTTAGAGATCTGGTTTAGAAAATAATGCCTATCTATTTTATTTATTAAGGAAAAGACTTTTTGTCCCATTCAGGAAGGCAAAATGCTGTTGGTAAGTACAATATTCTGTTAATGGCTAACTTGTGAGAGCAAGGTATAGTTAGTTTCATACTGCCACAGTCTTGGTACTACCAGCACACTGTCTGGTTTCCATTCTGAAATAACTTCTGTCAAAATGCACTTGATGGCAGATGATACTCTGTAATACTTGTCAGCCCAACTGCACCTTTGAAAAATTACCCACAGAAAAGGTAATTTTTCTACTTTTTAGTCTCCAGCCATAGATTGAAATTTGCCATTTAAAAGATATCATTATTATAAAGAATGCACTTGCCTCAAACTATGAGTCTTGCAGGTGATATTAAAGTTATTGTTAAGTTAATACTAAGTTGATAGATAGGAAAATGAGATAAAGCAGCTGCCCTGTATGTACTATGTTTGCTGTTCAAAAAAGTTAAGTCACAAAGCATGCTGTTTAGCTATTGCTAAAATGAAAAAGTAGTATTTTTATTCCATTATAAAAGTTAAAGATTACATTTGGGGATATTGAAGCCTAAACTTGTAACAGGGACATATGCTGAGAACATAAAACATTCAGTCCCTGTGGTACAGCTTTGCTCAGAGCTGGGAGAATGTTCAGGAGGTGTGTCAATAGATGCTTAACATGTTCATATAGTCTTTCCTGTGGACAACTTCTGGATGTGCAGTTCTGGGCTGAATGACTCAATACAGCCAGTGGTTCTAACAATTAAATTTGCTTTGAAAATGGGTGTTTGCATATCAAGGGTATGAGTATCAAGCTTCTAGTTGCACAGCCACCATGTGGGAGGTGTACTGCATGATGGTAATTCACTGTAATATATAAAATGCACTTAATTTTCATTTCCATGCTGAGAAAGTCTAGCCTTTTGCTTTGCAAATGCAACATTTTGACTAACAGTTACCTTAAATAAACATTTGGGTTAGCTTTCTGTCTAACGGATGAACTGTAATTCAAAACAGGGCTTTGTGCTTTGTTTTATTTTAGTTCTAGACCTCAATGTGTCAGACAGACAGCTTTGCATCAGTGTGGAGCCCTGCTCAGTTCGCTCACCACCCCCTGAGGTATAAGCCAGTTAAATGTTTTGTGACTGTGTTTGTCATATTAATCTTTGTCTTCTGTCCTGTTTCAATTAGTATGAGGGACATAGGAGTGCTTATTTCTGATTGCATTGAGACATTAGCCACATTCATTGACTATCTGCATCTAGTGCTTAGAATCCATATTGTATCTATATTGGTGGGTTCTAGCAAGCATTGTAAAATTGAGATTCTGGGCTAATTAAGAGACCTTTCAAAAATGTGAACAGAATATAGCAGTGAAGTGTCTTTGCGATTTTAGATTTCCTTCTAGCAGTGTCTTCTAGAAAGCATTTGGCCTCATTCTAACTTATAAACAGTATTGAGTAACAACAGCGAGGCTACAGCTAAGTTGTCAGCACCATGTTTAAAGTCCCTGTATATAATTATTATCATTTTCTATGCAGCTTCCAAAATCCTGGAGCAGTCTGGACTATGGTGCTTGTAAGCATAATTAATAAATTGTTTAAGAAGTCATGGCTGAAGTTAAAAACTTCCCATCCTTTGTGACAGCCATGTCACATTTGGTGAATATGTCCGTACATGCAGGGACATACTTGTCAGGCTTGCTGCTTTTTTCTAAAATAAGCATTTCTGATCCAATCTCTTCTGTCTTAGACTAGAAGAATAGGATTTCTGACATAGTTAGACAGCATAAATATTAAAGCCATCTATAGGAATCCAATTCCCAAATGCCACAGACCAGTGATGGAAGTGATCACGGTGTGGCTTCATGATCAGTTTGATTCTTTCAATACTTTTCTAAACCACAAAGATTTTCTTGCCAGTGGATAAATGCAAACCCTAGTAGGCCATAGAAAGATAAAATGTTTCTCAAACCTCAGTCTGTGATTGTCCCCTATAGTCAAATTTTGACATTGTGAAGATATGTGGTGTTTTTTGACTTCTCACAGGATGAAGTTGCATGTCCCATTACTTCTGTTGTTTGGATATTTGCACTTGATTAGGCAAAGTGGCATACACAATTACTAGAATGCCCAACATGGATTTCTGATCCGAGCTTTTAAAAATGCATGGAAGTGAGGCAGGTCTCCGTTTGAAAATTCCTTCTGTACCCTTATTAAAACATTTCATATCAGGTTTAAATCTCACCGATTCAAATAAACTTAAACCTTGTACCTGCACAGCTTGTGAAGGTGTAGGCCCTAAGATAGGACAGTGCAATTTGGTAAGAGGAATATCTTCTGAAATAATATTGTGTAAGCTTCAGTGTATTGTGATGCACAAATAATTGTGAAAAATGTTAATTTTGTACTGCAGTTGAAATATTTCCAAATAACGTGTTTTTTTTCTCTGTCTAGCTGGGAGATTTTGATATTTCAGCAAACACCTTAAAGGTGTTTAACAGCAATGAAAATGCAGTCATTCACCAGCATTCCATATTGAGTAACTGGTGCTATGTTTTGCCAAGGTAGGAATCTGTTTACATTT
>NW_008672939.1:10322-27057 GCF_000695815.1 Acanthisitta chloris
CAAATTGTGAATTTAATACTAATGATAAGAAAACTTCAGGTTTATGGTCTGGTTTATGGTCTGGTTTACATTCAGGAATCTTTCATGTTTTGCTTTTATCATCTCGATGTTATGAAAAAGAAGAAAATCAATGAATCATAAATTGCACATTTAAATATTATTTCAGTTTTAGTAATCTTTGTGCTGCTTCTGTAGCAAGAGCATTAATTTTTCTCAAATATAATTTTAACAAGAAATGTCAGTTTAGAGAAACAAATATGTCCACCTTTGCCACAAACTATCTCTGTTTCCACTTCTGAATTTTTATCATAAAAATATGAGAAGTAATGATATATGTGCTTTTGTTCTACATTCACTGTCAGTGAGTATGACAGACAAGATAAATCAAACATGTAGGTGCCAAGTTATTCTCCATACTTACAGAAATATTCTATTGTTATGTCATAAACTTACAAGCTAAAGGAATTAGTCCTTAAGACATACAAATAATCTGTAAACACTTTGCCAAATATAAGGTTGCTTTTTTTCCCCCAGAAGTTCACTATATTTTCAGCTGGGTTTTATGGCACCCTTTCTAAGTATCCCTTCTTTACCTTTGCACAGCATGAAAATGGGTCAGATTATAAGCATCAGCCACGTAATTCCTCCAGAATCTCCTTTTCGTTCATATAAAGAATTTCAGATGCACTGGAAGAGTTTGGTAAGAAACTGCTTTCATTATTCCCACCCTTGGCTGTGCCTATTGAGTTTGTATTTGTAATACAGATTTGTGTTTGTTTTTTTTAAAGTATGGATACATTCTTCCTGAAGATCCTGAAGAAACGAAAATATACCTGAGTGTTTACTTCAAACCAATAGGAGAAAGGTTCTTCACGTATCCTTTCAGAGTATTTTTGTTACATTCCCTCTACTACGCTTCTAGCGAAGATCTACTTTTTGATTTTGAATGTGCCACTTTTCCTTCTTCCGTAATTTTATAGAAGCCCATAAAGAATTGCTTCACTAGACAAGCTGAAGTGAAATGTTTAGTCAGGTCTCTGCCCTAATATTGAATGACAGTAAGTCAAATGGAATAGTTTGCTTCACAGCTTCCATAAACATGATAATGCCACTCTAAATGGTGATGTAAAAGAAAGGACTAAATTCCTTTAAAAATAAGGTCAGCAAAGAATTGTTGTAAAGAGAATTTTCCTGCCAGGAGAGACTAGACTAAGAATTACTTATACTGAGTAGTCTTCGCCATGTTAGGTTAATGTGTAATAATCATGCTGAAGTCCTGTAACTTTTTAGGTTTCTGTCCCTTGAGAAAGCAGGTGCTTTTGTTGACCTTTTTAAAAAAAAGCTTTAGATGTGTTCATTCTGTCTTGTCAATGAAGATGATTAATAACTAAATAAATGTAAAGAAACTTGTTATGTATCCCTGAACACTTACTCAGGTACCCTTTAAATTGCATTCGAAGTCAGCCTGTGCAGTATTGGCCTAGAACAGATTCAGAAAGTGTGGTGAACTCTTTCCTTTCTGACATGAAGCACAATCTTTCTCATCTGTGTGGATTCCCAGTAAAGATGACAAGTAAAGCACTTTATGCTACACAGGAACTCTCGAGGGCTCCGGTGCGTGTAAGGCTGTTTTATAAACATATGAATAGCATGTGCATTTGCATGGTATGAAGTGGTCTTTTATCCTAGCCAGAGCACAGTAAGAGCATAAAAATTCTCACAGCAAACAACTATCAATCATGTAACTTTTAATTAAATGTGCAAGTAAGAATTATATCGATATTTGCCATTCTAGTGGTGTTGTGCACATCACAAATACATTGAATGAATTGGACTTGGTGTTAATTAATCTCTATCAACATTTGCAATTCTACAAATGTTATTTTACAGTTGGATATTCAGAACTTTCCCAGATCTCTTCCGTAATAATAACAACAGTGATAACAGCAGCAAGAAATTGTTATTATTACTATCACAAGGGCATGGAGTGAGTGGACAAGGGGGAATGGCTTTAAACTGAAGGAGAGTGGGTTTAGGTTAGATATCAGGAAGAAATTCTTTACTGTGAGGGTGGTGAGGCACTGGAACAGGTTGCACAGAGAAGTTCTGGATGCTCCATCCCTGGAAGTGTTCAAGCTGGGCTGGATGGAGCTCTGAGCAACCTGGTCTAGTGGAAAGTGTCCCTGCACATGGTAGGGGGGTTGGAACTAAATGATCTATCAGGTCTTTTCCAACTCAAACCATTTGCAATTCTATTATTATTCTTAGTATTATTACTACTACTGCTAATACTATGATTTATTTTTAAAAAAATGTTCTGTGGACTTAAGCATTTAAGAACACTCAAGCTGTAAGATTTACTCCATGTCTGGTGATGGAAAGGAGGCAAGTAATCAAAACTCCTTTAATTTGAGGTTGTGACAAATGCTGAGACTCAAATTTCTTTGGTAGTAGTGTGTGAAAGAAGAAATGAAGTAATTAATTCTGAACAAAGAATAGTGACAGAAGTTGCAGAGGTTCTAAAATGCTATAATCCTCTTTCAGAAAGCAGTTCCTGTTTATGTCTCTTCTGTGATCAAAGCTAGACTGGCTCCACTGTGTCATCTGCAGCTTTTATAGGCATCCAAACTGTCTTTTGCTCAGAATACAGATGCTCTTAGAAGTCTTAAGAGACGAGGAGCCCTGTCAGTCAAACTCTCTGCAGATCCCCTCAAAAGGGGTAGGCATTATCCAGTTGGAAAGCACTAAACCAAGATAATGACTGTAATTTAAGTCTTTCCTTCTGAGAAAGACAATATTCTGGCATAGCTTTTTAAACAAAGAACTGGGAGATGAGAAAATAAAAATCTTCATTTCTAGTGACAAATAAATAGTGTTTAAAAATATAGTGATACTAATTCAAACCAGGAAATTCTATGGTTATATACTGTGGTGTGATTAGGTTGGTATCACGTAGTGATGCGTTAGGTGGCACTATCAGACTTTTAAATCCAGTTGATTCAATTTAGCAACTTTTGTTGTATTGCAGGAAATAAAATCCAAGCATATGAAATTTGGTGGTGAGACGGTTTGTGCAGGCTCCCTAACGCAGGCTCCTCCAAGGAAACCGGCTTTGCCCAGAATTCCTTCACCATGCAGTATGGAAAACAGCCACTGGATGGAGCGTTTGATCAAAGAGCCGGGAACACGCACTTGTTCGAGTAGCAGTGAGAGTACAAGAGAGGTCAGCGTTGAAGCAACAGAGCAACCAATGAGTAATAAGCAAATGCCAGGAGTACCGGAGTTACCAGTTGCGAAATCTTCAGGGATACCTGTAAATTCAGCCTTTGGACTCCCCGCCCCCAAAAAAGCATGCAAATTTATACCAATCTTCAAAGGAAAGTTGATGAAAATTAATGGAATCACAAATCAGACGGATGGGAAGAAAAGAGAAAATGCTGGAAGACACACACCAATAAAAATTAGAGGTGTTCCATCTTTTATGCTGGCTGTGCACAAGTCCAGCACAACTCAGGTTTGCAAACCCCTTCCAAATACACCACCTAAAAATGCTGCTGACAGCAGTGCACTTCAGGTAATGAACATGAAAATACAAGCAAAACGTGGTACACCCATATGTCAATGGAAAACAGAGTCTGCTGGACAGATGACTAATTCTGATTTTTCTGCTGACACAGCTTCAGGTGGGAATTCAAGTGAAGTCAATCACAAAAAGGCAAAATCTCCCTTCCTTCTTAAGAGTGTTGGGCCATTGCCTCAGAAATCAAACACCAATCTCAGTCTGAATACATATGAATCTCCTATTTCCAGTGCAAGAAGGGGAAAAAAGTTTGCAAGCCAAAATAGCATGCAAGTTAGTGAGAAACAACACCAGTCAAAGGAAGTACATCTGCAGATTTGTAAATTAGACAGTGAAATGACAAATTCCAGTTTGTCACAGCAACGAAGAAAGAGATCAAATGAAAGAGCAGGGTTAAATATTCATGAACCTGTCTTCAAAGATACAGCATGTATTGCCAAAAGTGAAGAAAATAAAGCAGCATGGCATTCCAAGGACTATGTCACTAAGACAACCAGTCATCATTCCAAATCTGACTTTGAACAGGTACAGTAAATAACAGGCTCGTTCTCAGTGGTTCTCACAAATTCAGGCTATTCAAAAACAACGTTAAGCAATGAAGAGCATGACTTTCATCATGTTCGACCATCATTCTCAATATACTTTTCTAAAATTCTACCATATAAGTTCAGTTAATGTTATCAGCCACTGCTGCCTTTTGGGGTTTTTTTTCTGAAAGGGAAGATGATTTACCGTGTTGTGTGAGACTTTCAGGTGGGATAATTAGTTCTCCTTTGTTTAAGACAGTTTACCAAGATCTGTTAACATGGTGAAATCTTTTGGTGTTCAGTCTGTCTTCGTATGAAACCATATGAATACTCATAACTCATAAAAGGTGTAGAACACGTGTCCTACAAGGAGCAGCAGAGAGAATTGGGTTTGTTTAGCCTTGAGAAGAGGCAGCTCAGGGGTGACCTTGTCACTCTCTACAGCCACCTCAAAGAGGGTTGTAGAGAGGTGGGGGATGGTCTTTCCTGCCATGCCTGTAGTGAGAGGACTAGAGGGAATGGCCATAAGCTGAGAAAGGGAAGGTTCAGATTAGATGTAAAGAAAATTTTTTCACTGTTTGGGTTAGGGTGAGTCAGGCACCGGAATAGATGCCCAGGGAGGTGGTAGAGTCACCATCCCTGGAAGTGTTTAGATGGTGTCTGGACCTGATGCTGGAAGATATGGTTACAGTGGAGTGGCAGGTTGGAGTTGATATCTTAGAGGTTTCCTCCAACCTTGATGATTCTAATGGAATAATTAATGGAAGGGCAATGAAGCTGGTGAGGGATCTGGAACACAAGTCCTATGAGAAGAGGCTGAGGAAAACTAGGGTTATTTAGCGTGTAGAAGTGGTGACTCGGGTGACCTTATCACTCTCTACAACTGCCTGAAAGGAGGTTGTATCCAGGTGAAGGTCAGTCTCTTCTCCCAGGTAAAAAGTGACGGGAGGAGAGGACATAGTCTCAAGCTGCATTAGGGAAGGTTTAGGTTAGACATTAGCAAGAATTTTGTCACAGAAAGGGTGATTATACGCTGGAATGGACTGCTCAGGAAGGTCGTGGAGTCACCATCCCTGGAGGTGTTTCAGGAGAGACTGGACGTGGCACTCAGTGCCATGGTCTAGTTAACATGGTGGTGCTTGGTCATAGGTTGGACTTGATGATCTCAGAGGTCTTTTCCAATCTGATTGATTCTGTAGTTCCTTCCTCCTGGAAGGAATCTCAAATCTCATCAATTGTGCAGTGCTGAGTGCAGTGTGTGTAAGGTGTGGTGCTGTTAGATGAACATGGAAGTTTTGCAAATACAAAAGTTTAATTAAAAATTCACTAAAAGCACAAGTTGCAACAGGAAAAAATCCTGCTGGACATAAGGAAAAAGCCCTTCAGAGTGAGCCAAGTACTGGAACAAGTTGAACAGAGAGGTTTTGGGGGATACAAGCCTTTCAGATTCTAAGGACTGGACTGGATGGGCCCAAAGCAATGTGGTCTGTCTTTGAAGTTAGCTCTGTTTTGACTAAAAATTACAGTTACATGACAGCTAGAGGTGCTTTACAACCTATTTTTAATATGATTCTCTGCATTTCAATAAAATAAATAGCTGATCTGATTTCAGTGCATTTTCTATGAGGATGATATCCCATATATTTGGCACATGGATGAAATGTCTTGTGCTTATCACTTTTTCCATCTCTCAAATGTAATGTGGCAGATTATTTCAGCTCTGTGTTATGAGGGCACCTTTAGAAAAAGTAGGTGATTTTAACAATTAGGAATTTTGTTCAAGATTTTGTGGGGTTTTATTTGCTAATGAAGGTATAAACTTTCAGATGCTTATAGGGAACAAGTATCTTATACATGAAACACTGACCTCAAAACTGACATTGTCAGTCAAGGACAGCAACGTGGAAGAATCTACAAAGAAAGGCTATGCCAGAAGAAGACAAGTTAACCCCCCCACACACATACATCCCTTAATCCAGACCAGAAGGACCTGAATTAAGAGATAAAAAGGAAATTAACAATTTTTTCGTCTTACCATGTCCCAGTTAAAATGTGCAAACTAAGAAATCTTACTGAGCCCACTCTGGGTAAAATTAACCTCAACCAGGATAAAATTAGCATTAGCCATTGGTTATGATACTGTTACTTCAAGCATTCATTTAAAATGTTTGTATTCAACAAAAGATACTACTAAAATGTTTAATGATACTATGTCTGAAGCAGATTTTCCAATTCTACAGAAAACAGTTTTATCCTACCCAATGTAACTATGGGCACTCTCAGTTTGCTCTAAAGGGCTCAAATTCAGCAACGTTCTCTAGGAATGAATTTTTGTTCTGTTATGCTTTAAAAGCCAAATACAAGACAAATCTGGAACTTTAAAATGTAATTAAAAGAGCAAAGTCCGTGCTATCCGTGCAGTTCAGAAAAGGCCAGTACAGCAACCTCAGGGGGCTGCTGCAGGAGCACACTCATAGCCTGGAGCTCACGCTGCAGCAGGGATGAGAGGAGTTGGTGTGGGAAGCACCAGCCCAGCTGCTCTGAGCTGGCCCCATCCAACTGCAGCTGGGAAAGGCCCTTCCACAGGCCACAACTGAGTCAGTAGTTGCAGGCCCAGCACTGCAATGCTACAGCAGTGGAGTCACAAAGAGAAGAAAATCAGCAACTAAAAATAACTGGTTATAAGAAAACAACTCCAGGGGCCTGCGTACTGAAGGGAGACTTCCACCACAATGCAAATTAAGTGCTGAAATGTTTCACCTGCCACTGAGAATGACACAGCCACACTAGTGCATGTGAGCATGGAGCTACCTCTGCAGCTTAGGCAGAACAGACAAGCAGAGAGCTTGTGCCTGCTCTGGCAGCACTGCTGGGATAGGGAAGGGCACTGTCCTGTCCTAGTCAGGAGTCACAAGTGCTCCATGCATTCCTCATTCTCCGGACAGGCTGTGGCAGGCACAGATACCTGCAAGCCACTTTTGGGAAGCAGCAGGAGACAAGTTCTCACTGCCTGCCACACTGCCAGTGTAGCACTGCCACTGCTGGAGTCGAGTGAGGTGGATGCACAGCTCTGGGGAAGCTTCAGCTGGAGTCTCAGGGACAGGAGAGGGACATGTCCTATTTACTGGGATAGGGATGGACTCTCTGATGCTCATTAACCTGATTCCTCCTACCTCCAGGTTAAAACACAATGGTGCTAGCTGTGGACACTGCTAGGCAGTTCCCTGAAGAGTAAGCCTTTGCCATTATCTCAAGTTTGGACACCAGAAATGATCAGTTGGTTTAGAAAGTCATGGTTGCCAGCATTTAAAGGGGTATTTTCAAAGTGGCTCTTGTTTTAATCATGTAGTCACTCCACATGTAAATGTACTTTAAATTCTATTTATGTTGGAAAATAGAAAATTTTATTAATTCACATTCAACTAAGCACTTCACTCAGAAACAACTTTTTCAGTTGAACTGTTAGCTTACTGCTTTGTTTGCTTTACTGTTTTTTGCTCTTTTTGTTGTTTTGTTTGGTTTTTTTGGTGAACAGCGAGAAGAAGGTTATTCAAAGTTGAAGAAAGCCAAAAGAAGCAAGCCTTCTATTTAGAATGTTCTGGAGTATTGGAAGAAAACTCTGGGTATGCTTATTACAAATTTAAAATATTTTTCTTTGTTAAGATAATATCACATGTATATAATAGCCCCTACTCTTTTGGATCTTGATGATATCAGATGTCTACAAAGAATCACTTTACTAAAGAAGTGGCATCTCAAGAAAAATGATGAGGTAACAGAAGCTAAGGTTCTTAGTTTTATTTGTTGCTAGCAAATAAAGCTTTGCCTTTGTTTTGGGGATTTTTTTGTGAAACAAGCAATGTTGAAAAAGGCATTTTGTACTTACTAGAACTTAGAACTTAGCTTTGCTCTGAATTCCTTTATTGTGTGTTACTGCACATGCATTCAGAGTGCATGTTTTCATTTGAACACTTGAGAATTAAGTTTTCAAATTTACTGTGTAACAAGATTTATGGGTGAGAAGGTCTTACAGTGGAATTCAATGATGTAGTCAGAAGGAAGGACTTGGTTACATAATTCATGGCAATAAAAAACATATTTTACTATTGTCTTGCAGAAAGGGTCAGTTTTTATGACTAATGTGCCAAGTTGCACAGCCTCTTGTCCAGGAAATCACAGCATAATCCTAATTTTCTTCCTTGTTTTTTTGCTGGAATATGTTAATAAAACAACGTGAGAGAAGTATTTAACATTTTAAGAGTCTGAACATTTGAATTGAACGCTAAATCATTCATTCTGGTTTTACCCATATGTAGACAATCCCCCACCCTCTGGGGACAGACTCGTGCTTTTCTTTGGCATAAAAGGATTAGCTGGATATTAAGCATGAGTTTGAGATACCTCTCTCATACCCTCATTTTTGGGCTTGGACTATGCTGGGTACATTGCCCTTTTGCAAGGTCATGCAGGTTGCGCCAATGGAACCTCTGAGACTGGTGAGGTGTCTGGGCAGTGGGATAGGGACAGACTATCTGCCACTGAGTGAGCTCTGCAGAGTCTGTAGGGTAAGTCTACTGGATTTTCATTGAATTTAATAGGAGTTTTGACATCTAACACATAGGTAGACAAGTAAATGTAGGTGGTCTAAATCTGGAGCTCAAACCCACCCCAGGAGTAAGACTTGAACAGTTATGCAGTTTAAATAAAGACCTGCACGACAACAAAGTTTACAGAAAAACATTTCTAGATTGTTTTTAAGCTGTTTTATATTTGCAGTTAATTTTTAAAGAAGATCTCCATGTTTAGTCCTTTATTAATGGAAGTCATCCTATCCTTCGTTAGGAACTGTAGTGATGGGACAAGGAGTAATGGGGACAAATTGAAAGAGGGCAAATTTATATTAGATATTAGGAAAAAACCTTTTACTGTGAGGATGGTGAGACACTGGCACAGGTTGCCCAGGGAGGTTGTGGATCCCCCAAGCCTGTGTTCAAAGCCAGGTTGGATAAAGCCTTGAGCAACCTGATCTAGTGGGAGGTGACCCTGCCCATGGCAGGGGGTTGGGACTAGATGATCTTCAAGGTCTATTCCAACCCCTTAACGTTCAATGAGTTTGTGATCATTTTCAAGGTAAAAAAAAATCCTGTGAAAGGGAAGTTTGGCTTCTAAGACCAATTAGAAGAGCAGAGCTTCCAAAGGATAGTGTATGCTACTACAGAAAGATGATTTAAAAGAAGGATTTATATCATTGCAAATGTTGGAGCAAGAACAGACATGTTAAAAATAGCAGCACTGGAGGTCTCAAGCCTTTTCCACTGATCTGCAAAACTCTTCCTGCTCCTGTGTTGTTGGGTGATACCGACCTTCAGTTTTACTTGCCAAATTTCATTTAGCAAATTAAAAGATACAAAGTCATTGTGTATAGTAATAATAGTAGCATGTCACCCCAAAGTATATGCTGTAAGGATATTATATGAACACAAGATGAAGGCAGGAGATCCACACTACTGGGATTATATGACTTTTATATAATCCCAGTTATAACTGGAATTTGATAAAAATTCTCAGCAGTTTTGGGCTGAGATCTGTTGGAAAGTTTCTTCTAAAATGTGTATTCCTCAAGCCAACATTTAGAATTTATCTTCTAACTTGAAGGCTATGGTACAGAAATTTCAACGAAGCTATCTTTCAAATGCTTTCTTGATGTGAAATATTAGGCTACAATAATGTCCCCTGCATGTGGTGAAAATATTTTGGGTATTGTTAAAAAAAGATTGTGAAAAAGCGATTTCTTTCATGATTTATGGGAGAAAATGTTGAACTTAAACCTAGAAGCAGAAATAACCTTTGGACTGTGTATATTAGTAGGTTGTTGGTGCCTAAATATTGAGAGATACTCAAAAAAAATAGATGTTGTCATTATTGCTGTTATCCTATCCATTTTTCAGTGCTGCAGGATTATTCCAGGTTAGGGGTAATCTAACTTACTGCATGGTTGACTCCTATAAATGCTAAAGAATAGTTTCTTAAGATTCTGTCTCTCATGTTATTGTAGAATTAGGAATGTGACCTCAGCAGGTTAAGAAGTTGTGAATAGACTTCTGCAATTGAAGTTCCTTCTTCCAGCACCAAAACTGAGTGTAATATTTGAGGGCTTTAAATTTAAATCCCCGGACCTAAGAGGAAGGATCAAGCTGTGCATGGTACCTTAGATTTATCAAGGAGATAATTCTTTCTTATTCTGTATAAAAATGCAAACATCTCATTCGAATGCCCTAAGTCCAAACTTATAAACAGAATACAAATACAAATGTGGAAACACAGCAACTTTTCCCCCCACATATTAACTGTACCATTCTGAGTTATCTTTTGGTTTCTTCTACGATCTAAACTTTTTCTGTGTTTTCCTCCATTCAGGTTCCCAAGAGGGCAGTAACATACTTGAGGATCTCTGAGCTTTGTGTGTTTTGCTCTGTTTGTCATTGGTACCTGTCTCTGGATGAAAAACTGAGGGTTAAATACAGTCAAGTGAATCCATGTATCATCAGCTTCTCCAGGGGGTTCAGGATAATGACTCTAACAAATCTGAAAACTTAGCTAAATTGTTTAGTTTTTGAATCACATTATGTCTGTCCTAGTACTTGCTTGCACAGTTAATCATTCTTCCAAGTTATTTTGATGTTTCAAGTCTGGTTTTTAAAGGTATAATATTTAATTCTTTGCTGCAATGTCTGGACCACTTTGTTGCATCAGTAAAACATTCCTAAATAAGTTTTCCTTGTCAAGTCAAATGGTTAGAAAATAAACAGTAATTTTACTCTTAGGGGAATAATCTGAAGGCCAGATTTGATTTAAGCTTCATTAATCCTTGTTCTAACTTTCAGAAATGAAACTGCTCTGTAAGATTATTTTTCTTTGTATGATTGACACCTCCATTCTTTGGGAGTTCATGCAGGATGTGTAGTTGCCCTTTGAGAAATTTGTGGCCCTAAATGTATCTTCAGTGACCTACTTGAAGGTGCAGTTACAAATATATACACATATGTGATTGTAGCCCCAGAATCACTATTTTTAAGTCAATGTTATTGTGTTACATGGAAAATAAGAATCAAATGTCACATTAGTTCCTAAACTAAAATGTTATAGAACTGTAGTTTAACCCTTGCTGTGGAGAGACATTTGCTTTTTTTTTTCCCTGAAGGGGTTGATACAAGGGAACTTTATGCTCTTTATGACAACATTTTAGGTTTATATTGCCATAGCTGTATTTTTATTCACCTCATTTTTCAAAGCAGGATTTTGCCCAGCTACTGTGACAACTTTTGTTTTGTTTTTTCTTGAACGGTAGACTGAAAACATAGCTCCAATTCCATGGTGCCAGTGTTTAAAAGAAAGTGGCATTTCAAGAACACATCATTTTCTCATACATAATACAAAAAAAATACAAACCAACACAAATATTACAGAACAATATGCTCAACAAGAAATCAAATTATATTTACATTTTTTCTGGAAATTGGTATACAAGGCAAGGCTGCTTTTCAAATGCTGTGGATTAGTTACTCTTTGCTAGGTTTGACTATATGTCAAATCTCTGACTTTATGTCAGATCTTTTTCTTGGCTTACAATATGGAAAAGCCTATAGAGCAGTTGCATTTCTACCATGCTGTATACATTGGTGCTTTATCTGACCTGTTTCCTATTGTTGCCTTTAAAATGCTGCCAGTTGCCAACATTTGCCTTGTATTATCCCAGAAGTAATTTTGCACTATCTTGCATTTTCAGATGTTTACATTTTTTTGTGTTATCTGTTATAGTACTCAAAATACAGAAAATGTCATTATTGGAGATCCAACTTTTTCCATTTGTGCTACGTTTCCAGCTTCATTCTAGTCTGAACTCCAGCACACCCACCCACTCCTGGTAAATGTATGGGAAGGTGTTGATAGTGAGTGAACCATGCTGGGTGCAGGAGTGGTTGGTGGTGGAAATGCCACTAATAGGTTGAAGGATTGGTGCTGTGACTGCCTTGGGATGATTTGGTGATGCTCAAGGGTCCTTTGCTGCTGCCTTACCCTTCACTGTTTGTATGGAGGGGCTGTAAGAGCCTACCCCAGGTTCTGTTTTTAGTCAGTTCTTACTGCCTGGGCAGAATGCCCTGACTTCTGGAAGCTACACCAGCCTGTCAAAGCACAGGAACCCTCAACACCTACAATCACCTGGAGCCTCCACATGTGATGTCTGTGGGCTTGAATTCTCAAGATTTTAGAAACAGACACCTCCACCTGCCTCAATATATATCAGTGTACCTCAGGAACAAGTGAAAATGTAAAAGGCTAAGACAGTCCCCAGGTGTGAGAAGCTGGTAAAGAGGTCAACTGGCAGAAGCTGTCACCTGCCCTTTGACATCTGATGGGTTTTATGGTGTTTTGTAACTTTGCCATCAGCTTTCAAATAATCTGATTCTATGTCTAAATTGACTCAGATTTACCTTTGTGAAAGCTTTCTTTGGCCACTGTGTTAGAGGATTCAGGAAGTATTTGTTGGGTTGAAGTATTTGTAATGAGTTCACAATGTTCAGTAAATGTGCATTTCCAGAGAGTGATTTTTCTCACATATTTTCATAGGTCACCAGTGTTCTTATCCTCCCTCATTTTCACAGATGTAAGCCAGAAGGACTTTTTATGTACTTTAAATTGGCATATGCTCAAGTGCTCTGTCAAATCTGAACTTAGAATTTTATAGATTACCTTATAGGTGCTTATAACTGCAGGGAAGCTTGCTGTTTAGTTGCTTTGATGCCAGCTTCATATCAGCTTGAGCTGGTTTTAAACTAGTCAGATTAAGACCTCTGAAAGTGATGTGTCCCTACATCATGAAGCAATTTGATAAATACAGCAATTTAAGGACTCTTTTGCATCAATGTGCTCATCCTATCTTTGTGGAGCACCATGTAGTGAGGAATTGTGGCATCTCCTATACTGATTCAGGAAAACGTCTCATCCCAGCCCTGAAAATGAAACAATTCTGTTTCTTTGCAAAACACTGTGGTTCTTGCTGGCCTGTGGACAGCACAGAGCACAGCTCAACCTCTCACCTAAAAATTTGCTGCCAGGATGAGCAAGTGTTTTCCCTGGGATCTGTGCAGAAATTGATGCAAACTCCAAACAGCTTAATCCCCCCGGTGTAGCGTTAGAATTCAGGACAAGGCAGTCCAACTTTGCTGGAAAATATGTGAAAATTGTTCCCAAAGAACTTACAGATCCACCAGGAAGACACACAGCTTCTTGCAACACTTTTTTTATTATTCAAAACACTTACAACAAATTTCTTACTCAACCCAACATGTAAAAGGGATTTAAGCTTGTTCCAGTGAGAGAAGTAAAAAACGTACTGAAGCCTAATACGTCTGATCTTCTTGCAGGAACTCTTTGTCTGGGACTAAGTGATCACTTTCAGGAACAAAACACCCTTTTGTTCCAGTGTAAGAACAGCCCATTATGTGTGTAAATGAATATATACATGCACACTCGTGTATATGTGTGAATGTGTGAACACACAGATATACCTATACATACATATAGCCAAGCAGGATCTACACCTTAGAGCAAAGAGTTTTCATGCAAACAAAGACCACTCCTGTTAAGATCTTTTCTGATATTGTATAAAGGGGCCGTGGAAAGCATTGGCTTGCTCAAAAATTATTACATAGAGCTGAATCTGAGGACAGGAGCATGGCAGGTGCCTGCTGCAGCTGCTGGCATGGGAGCACTGGGCAAACACAAGCTGCCTTGCCCTGCCACCTGCTTGTCCTGGTGCTGCTGCTGGGGGAGATCTGGGTTCAGTGGCCACCTGACCACTGGTACAGGAAGGGGGAACTGTGTTTGAGTGTGAGGGGAGAAGCTGAAGGGTGGAAGGGAGAGTCCTGCTGTCCAACCAGGTCTGCAGCTGTACCATCCTGCCTGAGTGCCCTGCCATCCCAGGGGAGTCTGTACTGCTCAGCTGGGCCGACACTCCTGGCCAGGGAGATGCTGTCAGGGACAGAGTCATCCTGGGGCAGGGACACCCCAAGGGACTACAGCTGTGGGTGACCCACTCGGGAACAGAGCAGGAGGAAAAGCAGCAAGTGGCAAAGAGCAGCAAAACATCAGCACCACTGTGAGTTTGCAGTTTTGTGAGACAACACATTGTAAGCACAACCAAGAAGCAATAGAAGTTGTGCAGAAAGGACAAAATAAGACATGAGCAAATATATGAGCAGAATACCTATGCCTGCACTTTTAAGTAAAATTTTTTCCCTCCAAGAATAAACATCAGAAGGAAAAGGCGAAAGAAATCTAACGTATATGGCTATAAATTAAATACCTCATCCTCAAAAGACCAAAATGGGAAAAATAAAGCTTATTTCAGTTCTTGCTAGATTTCCTTTTCAAAGACACCTGTGTCGGACACTCTGAATCCATTTAATCACATCTGTTCTATTAAGCAAGAATGAACAACCTAAACCATATGAAAATTGTTACTGGCCCAAACATGACTCACTAGGAATGAAAGCCACTCCCATTAATTACTTTCTGTAGAGCATTCCCAAAAGTGCATTATTGTAGTTCATGAGGCAAAGGTGGAAAGACCCTGATGTGGATGGAGGCAGAGAGCTTTGCCTTTGGATTGAGCAAGCATAAACTCATGGGAGACAGGAGTGATAAAAATTACACAGGCTTCAATATGATTGATTAATTAAAGTGCCACCGTAATCGTAAAGGGAGACAAGATTAAATGTGCAAAGAACTGGGTGGGAATTGTGATGGAGAGGCAGTTATAAATTTTGATACTTGCCAGCTCTCTGTTCCTGCCTGTAACCTGTGCCTCCAAATATGTGTCTGTCCTGTCTGTTTGGGTGTAAGCTCATCAGAACACCAAGTGTCATATCCAGTGACACTATGTGACTTCCAAATTTTTACAGACCCTTCTGAGCTTATGTGAATTATATCTGAAAGTGATAATACAACACATTATATCTTAATGAAATAAGGAGTTGCTGCATGAATACTTTATCCAGTGTTCACAAAAACATAAAAAAACCCCCACCTGGTGCACTCCGTGGTAAACTTTTTTTGTGTGTGTGTAATGAACACGTTAAAATGCTGCTGTGTTACTATTCTGAATTGTTCTGAAAATCCTCACCCTGATTATGCAGTAGCAGCTATGTGCAGTGGATCTGAAGGAGCTAAACTTTGCATCAAATTTCCCCTGGGTACAGTGTGAAACTGCACAATAAATGAGTGTTGCTGTAACTTAAACAGATACTGACTCTTTGGAGACAGGAAAATAAAAATGTTGTGACGTTAAAATGTGGCCCTGACATGTCTATAACACTCTTCACAAGGTCCAATAGTTTTCTTCTAACAGTAGCTCTCTTAAAAATTAATGATGCATATTTTCCATGCTGTCTCATTACTGATGCACAACTCAGTGGGTTCAGATGAGATTCTAGCTAGTTGGGTATGCTCTCAGTGTATGGGGGAATGGGCTTAGTTCACCAAAAAGCTTTCCTTCTGTGTATCTTTTTCTGCTTAATCTACAGAGACTTTTGTGAGATCTTCCCCTCTCTGTTCTCCCTTCCAGTTGTCAATATGACTGCTTTAGATCTCTGTCTTGGGTTTAAAATTCCATATGATAGCATAAAAATAGATTATTTTTTTTACTGAAGTTTGGAAAAAAACCCAAATATTTCAATCTGTGAAGCAGAAAAGAAACCTTCTTCTATAGCACCTGTTAAATTTTCCATTAATATTTGAAAAGATCCCAGCAGATGAGAACACTTCTCCACAGAGTTGCAAAGGTATATATACAGCATTCAGAGTACTGAGACTCCCAGCACAATCACTATGATGAATTCCCCTGAGCTTATCATCACTGACTAGCAACACAGAAAGTAAGTAGCTTTTAGCCTTTTAAATTTAACTCATTTAAAATGAATTAATCTCTGTAGTCATATGTCAAACATGCAAACCAGATTTGTACAGGAGTGTCTCTGTGATTTAATGCAACTTCTTGCCCACTCCCACCTGACTGGCTCCCTCCAGCCCAGAAGAAGCCTGGGAAAGGAGGTAAAATCAACATTCTGACCCAAAGGACAGCAGATTTGGCTGTGCCAGGGGAGTGCAGGACACGAGGGCCTACAGTTCAGCATCCCTCACCCAGCTGCAGCCTCAGATTTTGGTAGATGCACACATGCCAATGGCCAGTGGATAAATGCATATCAGCATGGATAGAATCCTGAAACTGGTGCTGGTTTTTGCTTTACACCTGAATGGTGGTTCTCGCTGTGTGCACTTAGACTGCTAACATGAATTGATTCACCTCTAAATGAGAATTAATGAATATGGATGCTTAATACCAAGCTGGGCTGGCCAAGTGCCCAGGTGTTGGGAGATACGTGTTTTCCATTACTGGAATGTATTTACTCTCACTGATGTGCAGAATTTGGATTTTACTGCTAGCCTTTCTAAATTAAAAAAACCTGCAGAGGAAGAGTATCCAAATAATACTATTAGACAGGAAAATAATAACCCAAGTTCGGCCAACAGGACAATGTTCTCACTTGGGGTGGCATTTTAGTGAGGG
>NW_008672939.1:27073-60526 GCF_000695815.1 Acanthisitta chloris
TTAAAAGCTTCTGTCAGCCATGGAAGTGACTTGCCTCGCAGAAAATGCAAACTTACAGAACTGAGTCTTACTTAAGTCTCTCCTGCAATGCAAAGAGTGCTACAGAAATTTCCAGGTTAACAAGTATTGGCATTTACACATATTTAAGTCCTTTACAGTGCTGGTCATGTATGTTAAAAGCTGCACTGTAAGCTGCAGAATGTTATCTGCTTTACAGAGGGTCCATTTTAATTCTTTCTGCACTATTTTCCATTGTATGAATGGTAAAGAAAAGAAATTAAGTTAATTTTCTGATAATTTTTTATTTTGAATACTGAGAACTACGTTATCATTTCGAGTTATGATTTACCACCCTTTTTCCCCCTTCAGCAGAGGTTTAATTTTGCTTCATTTACCTCATGTGCTTTGAAATATCCCAGAGTCATGAAGCTCCAGTTGCAATAAAAATATTTCTGCTGCATAATGTAATAAAAAATGCAATATAAAAAGTTAAATAGGTATCTGCATCTTTTTTCTTTTTTTTATGTTTAGGCATAGGATTTTTCTGCTAGAACCTCCCAGTGGAATAGCCCTTTTTATTTTTATTCTGGAAAACACTTTGGCGCAGCAGTTTTAGCTGATTTCATAGAATGGTTTGGGTTGGAAGGAACCTTAAAGATTCCAGTTCCAACCTCCTTGCCATGGGCAGCGACACTTTCCACCAGACCAGGTTGCTCAGGGATCCCATCCAACCCAGCCTTGAACTCTTCCAGGGACAGAGCATCTGCAGTTTCTCTGGACAACCTGTTCCAGTGCTTCACCACCCTCATGGTAAACAATTTATTCCTAATATCTAGCCTAAACTCACTCTGTGCCAGTTTAATGCCGCTATTCAGTGTTCTATCACTACATGCCCTGGTAAGCAGTCCCTCTCCAGCTTTCTTGAAGTCCCCCTTTAGGTACTGGTGCTAGAAAGTGTCTCCATAGCCTTCTCTTCTCCAGGCTGAACAGCCCCATGTCCCTCAGCCTGTCTTCACAGCAGAGGTACTCCATCCCTCTGATCATCTTGGTGCCCTTCTCTTGGACCCACTCTAGCAGGTCCACAGCACAGAATCACAGAATCAGTTAGGCTGGAAAGGACCACAGTGGCTCACCTGATCCAACCTTCATGCTCAAGCAGAGCCATCCTAGAGCACAGGGCATAGGATTGCATCCAGATGGTTCTTGAATATCTCCAGTGAGGGAGATATTCAGCCTCTCTGGGCAATATGTTCCCATGCACGATCACCCGCACTGTAAGGTTCTTCCTCACATTCAGGTAGAACTTCCTGTGCATCAGTTTCTGCCCATTACCTCCTTTTTTATTGTTTTCCACCACTGAGAAAAGCCTGGATCTATCTTCTTGGCACCCCACCTTTAGATACTTATATACATTGATGAGGTCCCCTCTTAGTTGCCTCTTCTTGAGACTGAACAGGCTCAGCTCCCTCAGCCTTACCTCGTAAGTGAGGTGCTCCAAGTCCTCCTTATATTAGTGGTCCCAGAGCTGGATGCAGTACTCCAGGTGGAGTGTCATGAGACCAAAACAGAGGGGGAGGATCCCCTCTCAGCCTGCTGGTTACCATTCCCCAGTTCTATCCATTGGCTGAGTCAGGACAGGTGGCCAACTGCTTCGTAAGGCGAATGTTTATCCTTGCTGAAATCTGTGCTGTGATACCATGCATAATTAAGGGAAATGCATTTCACTGGGCTGTGCAAGCAGAGAAGCACATAACCACATGCTTTGTGTTTATTTGTGTTCATCTTTAGATCATCTGCCCAGGTGACCACTTCACCTCCCAGGCACAGTGTGCAGACTGATGTGTTGGCACAGGTAGGTCCTGGCAGGTAGAAAAGAGTGAATGTTTCACTTTCAGAACTGAATTGGCATCATCCAAATTTTCCTACCATAGCCACACTGCAGGCTGCAGCTATCCACACACTTCACTAACTGTTGATTCATTTAAATAGTAGTTGATGGTTCAATAATTCTTAATTAAGCTCAGCACAGTTAAAACCAACTGAGCTTTGGCAGGCTGCTCCTGTCAATGTAAATCAAATTTTGTGTCGCGGACAAGGGAATCAGGATAACAAAATGAAAATTGTCCCTCGTGCACCACCCCCGGTACTCAGCAATGGGAACTCCCAAACGCTGCTGCAATGCCTGAACTGCCTGTATTAGGACAATGTTTTTCACATTATGCATATTCAGCATATTTTTTTAACATCTGTAATGAAGCACAGCTTGATGTCTGTGTAGGTATATGTATGTATGTGTGTATTCACACATAAACTCCTCCAGTTTGCCATGCCAGGCTTGCTGTGTTTGCGCAGTTTGGTTGATGGCACTACGTGAGTTGCATGGAGATGATTCCCTCCTGGGCCAGAGACCAGCTAATTCTGTGTGTGGGTACATGCCAGAAATCTATTTCTGAGTAGCCTTGTGTGTCCCAGAAAATCAGACAGTGCCAACCTCTCCCACAATACTCGCTCTCTCCCACAGTCTTGCTCCATTCTGGTGTTTTCCTAGTTTCCCAGACAGAAATCTCTGTCACTACTCAGTGTTTACTTACCCCTGCCTTGGCTTCCACAGTTGTATCAGCCCAAGCAAAGATCCAGGGAGGGCCAAGTTTTCCAGTTGTTTAGTTTTACAAGATATGCTTTGAAGGGACATTTGAAAGAGGGATCTCGAGACTTGTCTTTTAGAGCAGTGGCTTTCCCAGTGTGTGAAGTTGAGGGAATGTGCTGCTGATTTCAGAGGAATGATGTTCTTCCCCTGACTACACCACTATCTTTCTTCCAGCTCCTACATCCTTTTATGTCCAGTGATGTGTGATCACTGCCAAGAAGTATGTTCTTCCAGTTGTATATCTGGAAACTGATCCTCTAGCATCCCAAGACAGAGTGCCAAATATACCAGCAAAACTGCCTCATCCCTGCCAGAGCTAGTGTTGACACAAAAGCCACTACCAGGCATTACCAGAACTGCCCAATGAGTAGTTGCATGGAGGGCACAAAGGCTAAGAAAACACAGAAGAGGTATATCCATGACTGACACTGATCACTAATGCTGCAAGCAGCTAGTGTTCCATAGATGAGATTTGGCCCCAAGCTATTCTTAGTGTTTGGGGAGTACATTTTATTGCTTAGAGTTTGTGATGAAATGGGGAAGTAAGTTCTCATGCCCCTTCATCTCCCATTCATCAGCGTGGCTGCATCAAAACTAAAATAAATGACCTTAGGAAGGAGAACTTTATGTTACAAAAATACTCTTGCAGCATGTATGGGAAGCAGGCAAGTATTTCTGAAATATGGTCAAAACAAAACCCAGATGACTCTTAGAGGCTGAAGTAAGATTATCTTTCCTTTATTCAACCCCAGCAGACTTTCAATCCGCTGCAGGCAGTCTTTAGAAATAGCACTTAATGCGATGCCTGAGTATCCTGCAGAAAAGGTGCAGCTCAATAATGTAGGTGGATTGTCTTTGATTTCCTTTAGCTCTGTGAAAAGGCATCATTGGGCAACTGCACTAATGGTAATTGTGTAATTGATTCATTCACAACAATTAGTTAAGTGCAGTGTTGTTTTTCTGTAGTGGAGAACAACAACAAGTTAGACCATTGTCTCAACCATTAAAATAAATCTTGTTTGTCTTGTAGGAGTCTTTGAAACTCAGACTAGAAAGATGACAGTAACTTTCTAGACTAGTTCATTGCAGGTTGTTTGGGATGGTTTTTAAATTATTTTTTTCCTGCCCTTGCCCCTGGGCTCTCTGCCTGGTTTTACATCTCGGTGGACTTTGAGGTTGGTGGATTATCTCATCTTTTCAGTATGTCCTTATGTTGCCATCCTTCCAAATCCAAGCTGTAAACAGAAGGGCAACAGACCCACCCCAGTGCAGTGACATTGACAGAGGGGTGACAGTAATAGTTCTTGAATCTGTGAGGACTGTGTAGAAGAAATATTTCAACTGAAGCAGTAAAGCATTGATAGCAAAACTTCCATCAGTTTCAATGGATGCAGACCCAGATTTTTTCTTCTTCTCTCTGCTGTGTTTAGCATTTCTGAGTAATTCCTGTATCTTCTGGGCATCTGAGGCCTCTGTTTCTCTATCCATCCTGATTTCAGGCTAGAGTTGGCAGAGAAGAAACTGATTTCTAACGAAACTATAGCTATACTGAATGCTGTATCTGGGCTTTTAAGGTTTTTCCCTTTGAGATTTGTTAGAGATAGGTGAAGCTTTGAGTTTTATTTCACTCTCTTTAGTTAGCCAAACTATCTGAAATCTAATCTGGAATTTCTTATGAGTTTTCAGTATTGTTCTGGCCTGTCCTGAGGTGGTGGATTTATCTAATTCCACAAACAGACAACTGAGGTAGACAAGAATGTAAATGTTCATTACAGAAGTCAGAAGAGCAAATACTTTTTTTTAATTTATTTTGCCAGTTCTCAATAATATCTGCCTAGAGAAACATTGAAATAAAACCATATGCTTATATAGTGCTCAATGCCTTTGAAAATGCTATGTAAAACACTAATTCACTGTGGTTTTATTTTAAATTTCAATTCATTTAAATAAATATACAAAGAGTTTATAATTAACAATGCCATCAACCATTCCTGCAGAGCACTTTGCTTGAGCGGATGTAGCATGCCAGTGCCTGATCTTGACTTACCCAAATTGTCTTACTTCATGAGAAGGACATTGGAAGAATAGAGGGCTGGAAGCCAACACCAGGCAGATTTAATTGAGAAACAAGTGAGAGCGATTAGCCACTGGAACAAACCACAAAGAGAAGTGGAGAGATTTCCAGGTCTGGATGTCTTCAAATCAACAATCAAATCTCACATGGAAGAAATGAGTAATCAAACAAACATTTTTGGGGCCTTAACAAAAGGGTAACTGTATGAAAGCCTGTGATCTACAGAAGATTACAATATTTTATGATTCCTTCCGGGCTTAAGTCTGAGCTCGGGGCAAATTAAAATACTGATAACGTGAGTATGACTTTCTGACCCCTGAATTCCCTTTTGCAGATCTTTTCCCCCAAGTCTGCAAAACTCCAAACGTCCAACTATTGAGTGAGTATGGAAATAATTTGGGAAAAGCCCAGTTTTGAAAAGCTGCCAAGAAAATCATAGGGCCTCATGTTAAAGTAGATATCTATAGGTGAAAACTTCTCACAGCAGAGAGAAGCTGTTTTTATCCTGATGGACCATCAAGGAGCCTGACTGAGAGATGGTCTGCTCACCTCTTTGGCCCAGAAAACCCCTTGATGACCCCAAGTGTGAGACCTAGATAATTATATGACTCAGTAAGTTGTTCTAGATGGACATCAAATGCAAATGCTGCCAGGATTTGATTGTCCTCATGTTTGATAAGTCCAAGGACAGATAAAGGGACTGAGCAAACTGACTTGTACATCATCACCTGTTCTCCCAATCACATTTCCCATCTAAGCATTGACCCACGTGATAAAGCTTTTTATCATTTGATAAAACTGAGCTGCCAGGGGTTAAGGTACAAGAAAGAACATGTTATTACATGGGAAACAAGTCCTTACAAGCTCTTACTGCTTTAGATGTTTGTGGTGGTAGAGTCACCACTCTGAGACTGGCAGAGAGACACTCCTGGGACTGCTTGGGGTGTGCTGCAGTGAGTGTGGGGAGCACACGTAACCCACTGCAATCACCCCCCTGTGGCAAGAACTTGGATACCAAGCATACACTCAGTATTTAAAACACCCATAGAACAGTGGCACATCTTCTGTCTGTACATAACAAATTAATAGTAATTAGAGGAGGAAGAAATTCAGTAGCATTTCCCTTCACTGTAAATTATCGTTCGTGAGATATTATAAGAGCTGCAGCGCCTTCAACTCATTTTTGCACTATTTCTCTTTCAAAATAAGCAGATACATGCTTTAATTTCAGGCTAGCACTCTAGCACTATAGCCAGTGGGGTGATTTTTTTTCAGCGTTAGAAAGAAAAATGAGTTCCTTTGCTGAGTGGATTCCTGTGATCTCAAGCTGCAGTGAGATATTTCCCCTGTTATCAGTATGCAGCTGCTTGCTTTAAATCGCTAACTTCTGAAACACTTTTTCAAGCATTCCTGAAATAGAATATTTCATGTGAAAATAAATGAGTTTGTGAAACCCTTTTAATTATTTTACTTCAGTAAAAAGATTAAAATCTAAGTCTCTCTCACTCCACATCCATGTTGTAACTTAAAAGAATATAAAAGCGATTTATCATTTTCACTCCAAATACAGAACAAAGTCTAGTTTTTCTTCTCCCCCACACAGTCTGAAAGCCATCAAATTCCCCGACCCACCTACTGTGCGTATGAGTTGAACATTGTCAAGTACAAATTAAGGACCTGATCTAGCAATTGCTTCTGAGCGTAGTCTTACAGAGCTGTGCCAAGGAAATCACAGGCTCAATTCAAAGCCTGCAGAACACTTCCCTGGTACGCTGGGGATCAGGCATCTCAGAGGAATACAAAGGCTGTGAATCTGCAGATATGGCCCATATCTAATTGAAACTCTCTAAAAAACCCCCGTTATTGCCTCAATTTCATAAAAATTTAATATCATTTAGCAATAAAATGTCCTAATGAGTTTTTTGAGGGGAAGATTTACTTGTCTTGAGGGTCGTTTCAGAATCAGGTTGGTGAGAAGCTGGATGTCAAGATTTGAGTTCATATGGTCTTGCAGTGCCATTTGCTCCCAGTGAATGTATTAAGCCTCCTGCCCTGCTCCCAAGGAAGCCAGTTGCTGGGAATAAATTAAGGAACAAGGGCTTGTATGTAGCCTGGGCTACAGCTGCTGAATGCCACGGCACACATTGCAGAGCCCTGAAAACCTTGATTGCAGTTTGATTCACTGTAATTAGCACTTTCTATTTGTACTATGCATTTTAAATCAGGTGCACATTAATGCATCAGTTATCAGGAATGAGCAGCACAGTGTTGAGATTTTTAGAAAAAGACATTCAAAGCTATCTGATTTTTAATGTGTGTGATTAGCTGCAACCAAAATTACAGTAATCGAAATGAAATTATATACAAAACAGAATAGGAGAGTTTTACGTAAGAATGGGACAAATGATACAACAAATGCCAAATTGATTTCTAATGCTGGTTCAAATAAAGTGTTTATAGGAGCTGCTTATGCTTTGATCTCAGTACTGAAAAAATGTGAAGATTTTGTTTACTAAAAAATACTTTAAAGCTATTAAAGTCTCTGTTAATGGAGGGCATGCCCATATTTGTAAATCCCTGAAAGAGTGACACGAAAATTGGGAGTTTGTTTCGTGCTGCACAGTGAGCATCATTTACAGCAATAGAGGAATCCCAAATGCTATGGAGGGTTCTTTATCTCACAGTCCCCTTTTGCTGCAAGTCTCTAGTTCTCAAATGGTGAGTCTGTTCTCCGAAAATCAATATTTGACTTGGGGCTTCTACAGTGCCAGTTTTGCAAAAGGGTTCTGGTGGCTGTGGGGTTCTATGCTTTGAGGCAGCTCACAGATTAGGGCTACTCCAAGGTATGACAATTTTGCCATTGCAGGACTGTTCCTTTTGCTGAGCAGCCATAGAACAACAGATGCTATACATTAAGCCTAGCAGGTAACTTGGAAAAACAATGACTAGCTCAGTGCCATTTTTGTATTCCTGTGAATATTTCCCCAAGCATATACTTTTTTTTGTTGGGGTTTTTTTTTTTTCCAAAATATTTACTTTGATTAATTGGTATTGCTCAGTCTTTAAAAAGTTGCTAAAAAAACTTCCAAGCAGCTGACTGTGGAGGCTTTACACTAGAAATAATACTTAAGTGTCCTTGAAGCTAAGAAGCACTGCACTTCTCTAGAGCAATTTATCCCGAGTCTTCTGTAGCATCTGATCAACTGTTTTCAGTTTTCCCTGGCTCTGCTCCACACCTTGGAGTAATTTCTGTCACCAGCTCACTCGGTGGCTTCACTCTGAACAGATTTCCTGCTAGCTAAGTTCCAGATTTTTCCCATGTCTCTTGGGCATTCTGGGTTTCTCAGTGGAATTAGTCTGTGCCCCCCAGATGTAATTTGCCTGATAGGAGAAAGGGTTTCTGTTCCCTGTATTCTGTATTTTATGTTTATTCACCTACTTCCCCGTTCATGCCCACTGCATGTGTGTTTCAACACATTTCATCACCTGCTTTCCTCTGGAACACTGCCAAAAGCCACCTCACCTTTACAGCCTGCAATGCAAAGGAAATGAGCTTGCACTAAGGCTGCTCCTGCCCCCAGGGAGGATGCCCTAGGTGCCTCAGCTAACCTGTCTCCCTTACCTCCAGCTCTAGTGAAGGCTTTGCTGCCACTTCTCTTGCCCCCTCTGAAAGGACTGAAGGGGAGAGGCACAGAGACCTCCATGGAGATACCCACCTGATTTTTTTCCAGTGCTGCAGACCACAGGGATGGATGGTGCTTTAGAGCCACCAAAACCAGCACTAGCTTGGGCTTCAGTGAGCTTTGCTGGGCAGGCAGGATGCCAGCCCAGGGTGGCAATGCAAGGCATGGAAATGCTGGCAGGTTTGGGCTGAAAATGCTATCCCAAAGGTCAGGGATTTGGTCTTACCTTTCCTCCAAGCATTTTGTGTCCTTCAGCATGTCAGTTCAGGCCAGGCTTAAAAATACTTGTGCTGGGACATACACATAAGTACCTAGCTGGAGTATCTACCTGCACTGTACCAAGCTCCCTGTGACTGAGTAATCCAAATAATCGTGTGACTGACCACTCCTTTCTATGTCTAAATGCTGTTATGGATGACAGGTGTTTGAAATACCTGGAAAGCTCTGCTTTGTGCAGTATTGCTCCAGGATAAATGCATTATTGTTTGGGGGGTTCTCAGTCTCTGTGTCCTTTAGGCTCTAACAGTGACAAGCAATTCAAGTATGGAGAAATACTGAAACATAAAAAAAATCTAAATCTAAATCAATATGTTATTGTCATGTAATTTGGAGGTAGGATGTTTGTTGCATGCTTTAGAACTTGACTGGGAACTTGTTTAGTAAGGTAGCTCAGCCTGGAACACAACTAACCTGTTGTATAGCTACAGACACAGCTGTGGTGATAAAGGGGTTCCACTGGGCTGGCCCCTTGGATGTAGGTGATACAGAAATCACCCTGTGCTTACAAGAACTGAGCATGTAAAAACTCCTGTAGGCCATAGGAATGAGGTTTTGAACCACTGAGGATTGATTACAGCCTGAAATGTGTATTTTTTGTAGTTTTTTTTGGTTTTGATTTTTAAGGAAGGCCAGACCCTCAAGAAGTTTGCTGTTAGATGTCACCTGTGTGTTTCTCATTATTAAAAATGAATTTACTTCTCTGCCCTGAGGTATCAAGTAACAAATATAAGGTAGTGCATAACAAACATGCATTTCAGAACACAACTTGACTGTGTAATTTCACTTGCGACGCTAGACGAGATGTTAGTCTGTCACTAAACGACGCCAGATTGCAGCCAGTGAGGATCTGACTGCTAATTTTCCTCTCCCAATAATCTGTACTATTTTGCAAAGAAGTTTTCTTTAACAAAAATTCCATTAACATTATTCTCTTCGACTCCCATTAACTAAGAAGCTTCCATTTACTTTATTAAAAAATCATTTTTCAAATAAACCTGCTCTGACGTTTTCTTGTTCTGATGATGAGAAAATCTCTGAATAATGTGAGAGGAATAAAAATGTGCTGCCCCTCTCTTCCCATAAGGAACATATTGCAGAAGATACTCACCAGCTCCACCAGAGCTGGTTTTTTGTGGGCACATTTGTGGCTTTCCTGATAGCAGAGCTGTTAGACAACTATTCTGTCTGACTTGGAGTGGCTCTCTGACATGTCCCATTTGATAACGGATGCGACTGCACAGCCAGCTAAAAATGTTCAGTGCCAGGTCCTCTGACCATGTAAAAAGCCCCAGCTCCATTAACTTCACTGGAGATGTGTCTGTTTCCACCAGCTGGCACAGTGTGAGATGCAGTCCGTGGAGGGAAGAAGATATGAAATGCTGGAGAGGCAGCCACTGACAAATAGATTATATTTGACAACAAAAGAGGAGCAGAATGAAATCTCCATTATTTTTGCAATGCTGCTATTAAATGCTGTTCCACTAACTAATGCCACAAATCTTGTTTTCCCTCCCCCAAGCAGCAGGCTTGTGCCGGCACGGATCACAATTTGTAATGTGCTAACAATTTCTAAGGAAAGTCTTAAGGTGACTCTCAGGTGTTTGCAAGTTGCAACAAAAAAAATTACACCAAAGATCCGCAAGTGTTCATCCTGGATGTTAAAAAGTCAAAATGCTGTTGATGATGGTAACAAAACAGCTTGTAGCCAAATTCCTGGGAAGCCTGTGCACCTGCTGGAGAGAGTTTGATAGGCTTCTGTGCTGTGGCCACACCATGTTCTAGTTCAAGATAATAAAGCCCTGGGGTGCCCCACAGATAGAGCAATTCATGCCAGTGATTTCCAGCTGCTGACTTGGTGGATGACAATACCCCTAATTCTCAGCAACAAGCCTTGTCTCGCTCTCTGAGCTCACCGATTCAGAGGAGCTGGTTTTGTTTTTTTTTTAGCCAGTGCCATTCTCTGTTTCTTCTGCCACACAGCAAAGAATTTGCTGATTAGGAAACAAGGGGTTTATTGCCTCCTCTCTGCAAATGTGATAAGGTATGACAGGGTATACGTTACCTTTCTGGCATCCTAATGAACTGCCTGTATGCTTTGGGCAGTCCAAGCTGCCCCCTCACTGCAGTGGAAGGGGATGGTGAGGCAGGAGCATCTGTGGCTACAGTCAGCTGGATGTCATTACAGCTTCAAGCAGAGGAGGAATCTCAACCTGCCTGACCTTGTTCCTACCTAGAGACCCATGGGATGCATTCTGTCCTCTCCTTTACCTGATATGGGTCAGATTTATGAAGAATTAGTATTTCTGAAGCTTTGCAAAGGGGCAATTTCAAGGTCTCTCCAGCACTGTTTTATTAATGAAAACTAAAATGGTGGATAACTTTGCTAATTAGGAGATCTTAACAGCCTTTGACTTAATTTTCAGATCTGTTGTAAGTCATGTATGGGGGACTATGGTTTCAAACCATTATAAATTAATGAGGAGTATGTTATTAGTGACAATGAGCTCTTTGTGGTTTATGGTTTGCTGAAGAATATTTTTCAAAAGAAGACTTTGTGCTCTCAGGGCAATTTATGTTGGAATGAGAGTGTCTATAAACTGCAGGTGTCTCATTAAATTCTGCTGGTGATTAGAAGAAGCAGCCATGTGCAGAGATCTTCATCAGGGGCTCCATGATTTGTGTTGTCATGCTCAGTTTTTCCCTAATAGCTGCACATTACTTAGCATTGATGCTCAGCTGCTGTGAGCAGGACTCTGCAGAAATAGTGGGTTTCCATTCAGAAGCAAATGGCATCGAGCCAGCTATTGATTTATAGACTGGCACACACCCCTTTATAATGACTGTGAGAAATTTTGCTACTTATCTGTTACTTTTCTCTAGGAGTATGTTCAAAATAATTTTCCACTTGAAAAGTCGATGCACGCGGCATTTTATTTTTACTGGTCATTTTCATAGAGAGCTCTGCAAAGGGCTCCTTTATACAACTGCACTGGAGAGAGAGAAGGGTTTGAGAAAGTTTGTCAGTATTCCCAGTTCTGGTTAAATGGTTTGGCCTGAAGGCAAGATGGATACATGCCCATTTCTTCCCAGCATCGACATGTGTTTGAAAACAGCAACTTAGCATAATGCTTAAAAAAACCAACACTAAACACAAAAAAACCAACCCTTTTGTATCTGTGACATATACTGCTTCTTTGGGGAGAAAAGCAACAGCATTCAAGCTTCTAACATCAGTGATACATTATTTAGAGTTGTGCTGTGTCTTATGAATCTGAACAACTAGAAGATGTTTATTTTCATATTTCTCCAGAAATTATTTTACAATTCTCTGCTAGTTACATGACAGTTACTTTTTAAAATCTTTGTACTTCCAGTGCTTGGCTGGTCTCTCTTTGTCCTTAATCTTGCAATTGTGCCTGAGATAAAGGAGGAGCACTGGGGTTTTCTCAGCACTGAGGTTCTGTTTGGGAGGGAGAATCTAAGTCACATGAAAGGACACCAAATTATTGAGCTTGATTCCGATTTCTTCTAGTGTTGAGGTCTTGCAGTGGACACAGATTATACTGATATCCACTCTTGCCCCTGAAGCAGAGTCACAGGGTCCTAATATGAATGCAAATTCAGGTATTGTGTATTATCCTGGTCCTGTCCAGCACCTGGCACAATGAGGCCCTTAACTATTTAGCCTGGTAGCGACACCAAAATGTTTAAATCATGATCATACTGTCTTAGAAGTTCAGACAGAGATTAAATTTTGGAATCCAAGAATTTAGCAGAGGATTCATCCTGTTGGCAATGCAACTCTGCCATTCCTCAGTATTCATAAAACTCTTATTCTATCCTTTCCTCAGCTTCCTCAGAGCCTGAGTTGGCTTTGGCTAGGTGAGAGTGTGGAATCTGTGCTTCAGTTTAGAGTAAAAGATGCCTGCAAACAACTGGATGGAGCACTTGTTACATGGAGACCAAATACCTGCTGTTGTCTTCTTCACATGAATAATAGCCACAGTTAAAAGAAACACTTGGGTATTTTGGTAATAATAGTTTAAAAGGGCCATTATGCTTTTCCTAACTTTAAACTGTGGTTGACGTTTTTGAAAGGCTTCATGCTGGCATGAGACATGGAGACCACCTGGTCCAACCTCTTCCTCAAAGGTGGCCCAATTATACTGGATTTCTTAGGGTCTTGTCCTGTCAAGCTTGAGTATCTCCAAGAACAGAGAATCCACAACCTCTCTGGAATGCTGTTCCAGTGCTTGACCCTTTTAACAGTATAAAACTGTTTCTTGATACCGTTTTGGAATTTCCTGTGTTCCAGCTTGTGCCTGTTGCCTCTCGTCCTGCACTTCTGAGGAGAGTTTGGCTCCATCTTCTGTACATGCTCCCATTAGCTGTACACAGCAGTCACTGCTTAAGGCTAAACAAGCTGAGTCCTCTCAGCCTCTTCTCATAATAATCTTCCCTGTTCCTATGTGAGAGTGGTTATGGGGTTTGGGGGGATTTTTTTGGTATGGCTTGCTTCTTCTAATGAAAAGACACTGTCATATTCTGCTTTTAATAGCATGCACTTCATAGAACCAGAAGTGTTTGCAGAGATTCATACAAGCAACCTTTAAAAGGTCATACCTATTTATCTGGCATTGCTCCAGCTCTGCTCTGTGCTCCAGCATCATTGTAGCTTGAGAACTCACACTCAGAGCAGCTAGTTTAAATATTTATAGCTATGTACTTGCATGCTTCAGCTACCAGACTTTTATCCAAATGCCCAGGCAGGTGTGTGTGCCTGCATTTAAATCCCTGTTTCTTACAGAGATGGCATCTGAGCTGGCTGACAGCTTTGTGAACTCCTGGACTATAAATTAGACACAGCCTTGCTGTGCTTTGCTGTCTACAATATGAAAGGATGGAGCTCAACACTTTCCATAAAGACTGCCTTGTACTCATTATTCAGACAATGCTTATCTGTTTCCCACATGGTAAAGCAGAGAGTATTAAATTCACCCCTACAATCTTTTTGCAGCAGCCTACATTATGAGAGTAGGTCTTTCTCAGAAAAGTTTATGTCAAAATCCTGGAGCTGTGGGATGGGGTGAAATCAATAGGTTAGGAACCTCCATCGTGCCACATTTTTTTGTGTGTTCGTTCAATGCCCTTCTTGGCATGAGTGTGGTGTTCCTCTGAGGTGCCAATCTCAGTACAGGAAAAGCTATTTTGCAGCCAGAAGAGCAGGATGGAGGGTGGTGGGGTGAGGTTCCACCATTGTGCTGGGTCTGGGAAGGGCCCCAGCTGTGAAAGAGACTTTCCTGGAGGAGACACTTCAGAAACTGAGAATGGTACTAGAGATTCATCCTCCAGCACCCTATGAATGACCATTAGAGAAGTAGCTTTTATTTCCCACCGAGTCTGCAGCCAAGGACTGGGAGAGTGAACACTTGTAACACATTGCCTAATGATCAGAATTATTGGAGGAGAGGAGCTGAGCTGCAGCCTTCGACCAACAGGTCAGCCTGACCTATCTGCTCGTTGTCCAGGTGCAGGGGAGAGGAACTCTCCTGAGCTGAGCTCTCTCTCTGCTCTGCCATAGAGCCACAAGCAGATGCCTGAGGTGAGAGCAGAGTCCAGTCTCATTGCAAGCATTCCAGGCCTCATTGCTGAGCCAGCATGTATGGAGGGATAGCAACTGCCTGTGCCGTGGTCCTTGAGGAGAATCCCTGGATCACATCCCAGGGGGTGCAGTCATGTGTTGCCCTTTCCACAGAGAAAAGAAAAAGGAGCTGAGCTATGTTAAACATCTCTATTCTCACACTTATTAAATGAGATTATTGCTGATACTACTCCTGCCTCTGCCCATTTAAAATGCAAGGAGCCTCTGCTCTCCTGATGACATGAATCAAGAGCACACACTAAAATGGCAAGTGAATTATGCTGGTGTAAATCCAACTTGAGCCTTAAAACATGCTAGTATCACATGTGAGTTCATATTCAAGGGAAAATGAATACATGATGAATGAGGTGGGACTGAAGATCTGTCCCTGCAGAGTCCATTTGCAGGCTTTTCAGTAGTGCTTATCACTGTCCTGTCTGGCTCTTGGCTTTGTTTCTTGACTTTTGAATGATACCTAGTGAAATGGCAATGGAAATTCATGCAGTACACTTGCATTATCTAAGGCCTCTTCAGAGATATTGCTTTGGCTAATATAATACTGTTTATCCGATATTTTCTAAGAGTTGGAGACTAGAACCTGATCCAAAAAATGTAACTCTTTAATCACTTAAGAAAGCTCAGTGGGTAAAAACACAGAATATGCTGCGTGATGCTCTTTTATGTTGCTATTTACTCTTGCATTTTACCAGATTATATAGAATATAATAGGAAAAATCAAACCTCAGGCCCTTGTGGACTACCCACTGAGTATTTGTTACGTGAAGCTGCAGTTCAGCAAACTGATGCATGAGTACTCATGTGTGCACACACTGCCTTCTCTCCACAAACAATAGAATACGATGACTAAAAGAAAGACCATGGATATAAGTTTGCAAGGATTGGTTTGTGCTCCTCTATGCTCTGGTCCAGATGCACAGTTTTGCCAAGAGTCAGTTGCAGTCTGAATCCATGTGAATGCATATCTGAACATAGGTTTGGCACAGCACTTACTCATGCATACATAATCTAAAATCAGATAGGCTAATACTGGTATCATTACATTAAAAGAGAAATTCTGAACACTGGAGTAATTACTCGGGTATTTATTTAGTTATTGTTAGACACTGGAGTCCATTAAATGGGCCCTGGTTCATGTAATAAATATTTAGCCACAGGTAACTCTCTGCAAGATTAGAATGGTGCTTAATAACCCTTGAACAAGAGAAAAAATTAAATTTTCATTTTCCCAGCTATTCACTTTCTTGGGATAATGGAAAGAATCAATTTCCTAAAGACAAAGATACAACATGAAATGTCTGACAGAAACAGGAAAGAGGTAATTGGCATATCTGTGAAATTTGGAGTAGCAAACATACTCTGCTTTTTAAATTTTCTTTGAATGAGAACAAAGCAGAGGGCCTTGAATTATGCAAATACAGACAGATATTAATTAATAAATGTACATGGGATATTGGTTGAAACATCTATTTTTTTTCAGCTGCTTGCATTTAACCAGAGAACCTCCTCTTCAGAAATAAAAACCGACCTCTGTTCTTTCCTGCAGCTTTGCATGTCGTACCTTTAAGAGAATGAACCCACCCTGAACTCCACGCAATTTGTTCTTTCCCTGCTGTAGCAAGAATCTTGGAGAGATTATAACCAATTTAAGCAGGATGGGGGATTCTGTTTCTAACTAGCTAGAAGCAAACCGCTAAGGAACCAGCCAGGGAAAATGAGAGGTATTCACAATAGTCTCCAGCTTGGATTACATGTATCTTGAAAGAACGAGCAGCAGATGCTTGTGGAAGTGATTATGTGCTGGATCATATGCACATCCTTCTGGCTGCCAACATCACTTAGGCACATTTTGTAGTGTAGGAAAAAGCCCCTCCAGTTAACAGGAAAAGGAGCTCAAAGTATAATGCAGAAGGCACCAAGAATCACGGTGTTTAAAGGAGCTTGGTGATCACTCTGCTGCTTCGGGGCCCATGCCTGCAGGATCGAAACTTTAAGCAAAGCACAGGATTATGGATTGTAGCCTTTCAGGGTTTTCAGCATTTTGCCATACTTTAATTTACAGACATAATAGCACTTCTAGTGAGAAAAGCACTCTTCTCTATTTTTTTGGCCAACATAGACTGTTACTAATTAAGGCAGGTTTTTTGCATTTATGTAAGTAGTAGTTCTAAAAGCCTTTGCTACGTTATTTTATTCTGACTTCAGGCTGCAGATGTCATTATACAGCTTTGCAGTCTACTTACAGATCCTTAGACACATACAGCAAATGGCTTTGGAGATGCCTCCCAAATCCTCTGCACTACTGCTCTTTTTTTATTTTAAAGAACTACAACAGAAGAGTTTGGGATTTTTTTTCCCCAATCAATTTATTGATGATCTCTGATTTTCAGTACAGGATCTCTTACTAGCTTTGGTTCTGAGTTCAGTTGTCCTGGATGAAAAGTAATTCTTTCCCTCTCTACATGTTACTGCCTTTTTTTTCCTTTAGTACTGAAAGCCCAGTAGCCTTTCCTCTGATTTCACTGAGGATCCAGGAAAGTGGCAGTGACTGAGGCTTCTGCAGAGTGACTCTGCTTATTGCTTGGACTCAGTGCAGGTGAGTCCCAGAGGGATTTAATTTTTCATCTGTCCTAGGCTTCCAAGAGCATCTGCCAAGATGGTTAATCTGATTGTATGTTTCCACTGATGCTGGTTATGGGTTTATTTTATAGTTGGTTGTCCAGATGTGTAAACTGATATTACAACCACAAAGCTCCCATGTTACAGCATGATACACAGTCTCAAATATATGTTTTCATCTCAAGTGCTGTCTTCAGCAATGTATCTGAATGCTCCCAGTGAAGGGGTGTCCAGGATTCACACTAGGGAGTATTAGACTCCATAAGAAAAACTCTGGCTAGAGCAATGACCTGCTGTTCTGGGTTAGTTACCATTAAGTCAACCCCAAAACACAAGGGGGGGCACATAAATCCTTCGGGGCAAGGTTTTTTGTGCTGTTTTACATCACCCTAGTACAGGGCTATTGCTTGCAGATGTTTTGCAGAGCATAAAATGATAATTGGAGAAAATTAAGAAGCAGTTGCTTGGTGAAAATCTAGAGCAAAGGGTTGAATTTATCTTTCCTAAAGATAATGAAGTAGACCTCCAACTGGACTCACCTCTTTTAATATGTGGGAACAGACAGTGTATTTGGATTACTGCAGAGTTGATTCACATGCTGCTAACTGAGATTCAAAGAAGGAATAAACAATGACTTAATGCTATTCCTGTTTCACAGAGAGCAATAAATACGGAGAGAAAGTTGCTGAGTAAGGCACTACTGCAGCAAGTGGTAGAAATGAATCAAGAGGTAATGCCACTTTTATAGGGCAAAAAGGATTTGGGAGCAGACTGACCGAGCAAAGAGATGGGGCTAAGATGAATTGAATGGAAACAGACATCTTAGATTAAAGTGGCCATTCCTAGTGCAACCAAATGCTATTAGTGAACCTATATAAGTTGTTTTTTATATGGAGTGGATGAACAGTGCGAAGAATCTTATGCAGTCTGTGAGTTCATAAAGCCACAGTGAACTAGCTACCAAAGAGGGCTGCCAGTAGGAATGTGCTTTGGAGACATCTAAGAGAGAGAGTAACCAAGCAGAAAGCACTGCAGCCCAATTTAACATCATGGTCAGTATGCAGAAATGAAGTGGTATCAAAGGTGCCTTTGAAGACTGTATGTGGATCTTCACTTTTCTGGACCTGAGCACTGGGGCTAGGTGAAAAGGTGTCTGCAAAAGATTTTGAGCTTTCATAAATTATCTCTTCTGAATCAGGATAAAATCTAAGTATCAGAAAATGCTGAAGGTACTAGCAAGATTCACTGCAGAGACCAGACAAAATACTGGTTTTCAAATTGTGTTTCATTTCAATCTTTTTGCTTTGCAAACTTTTTCAGTATGAATTAACTAAAATTGAGAAATTAACTTGCAGTTTTTTCCAGATAGAAAGTGACGAAACTGAGTACATTAGACTTTTTCAAAATTGACTTAAAAGCATTTTAACTTGAGAGTTTTGGTGTTTTACAAAAATACGCTTGTAGTGGATTATATCATTTTGGACAACTTTTCATTTTCTGAGCACAGCCCAGGAATGCTTCACTGCAGAATTTCCCAGCTCCCACTTCTGGCTGTTGTATTGCAGCAAGCAAGCACCAGCAGCCTGGGTTCAACAGCACACAGAAGTCTCTCAACACTCATCTGGCCTGGCCATGCCCTCCGAAGCACAGACCAGCTGGGCATCTCTTCAAGCCAGGACTATTTTTGGTGGGCAGTGCTGCCAAGGCAGGATGAAAATGGCTTTGTTGGAAGGGAGCACTAGGCCTGGTTCTTCTTTTCAAACACCTGTATAGATTTTTCCATCATAAAGAAATATTTCCACCAAAAAACACGGCTGTAAAACCATACAGGCTTAAATAATTGCAGTTTGCACTTTATTCCTTAAGGTAAATGGCAATTAAACCAGTGTCTTGATTTCCTTTTCTTTCTGTCCCAGGGAGATAAAGGCACATCTGCTGTTTTATTCCTGTTTTGGTCATTGGTACTTGTGCTAAATAAACTGTAATATTTTGTTTGCTTCACTGGCAGTATTTTTTCTCTCCCGTTTCCCATGATTTAGTGACTTTACAAGGTACATGAGGGGCAGTGAAAAATCAAGCCCTGTGTTCACACAGCTTGTCAGATTCTCCTTGTCTTTCCACTCACCGGTGAAGGTGTGTACCAAAGCCAGCCAGAGCTGGCTGCATCAGTGATATGCAATCTCACAGCCCAGCCAAATACAAATAACCCATTTGTGTCACTCCTGAGAGGCTTCTGAGGATTATTCTCTGCATCCTGAAAAGAAGTGAAACCTAATGTCCTGGGAAAGTGTTGTGTGGGGGAAGGAGGTCCCTGCCAGGTGGAGGTGGCTGCAGCCAGGCCCTGAGGGGGTTGGAGAAATATGTCAAAGGCAGCTTCTCGTCCTCAATCCTGCCGAGGAGAAGAACCTTCTGAGCAGAGTGACATTCCACCAGCGTTTGGCTGCTGCCAGTTTTCATTTCACTGTGTTTTTTTCCACCTGTTTTAAAAGTGAAACATCCCATCCAACAGAAATTTATCTTATTTGAAATGCAAATCCGAAAATGGGAAGGGGAGCCCTGCCATGGTGTATAGCACTGCTGCAAAGCACAGAGCATCTGCATGATGCTTGCTTTTCCCAGAAGGTACCCTCCAGGCTTGGGAAGGAGGAAACAATGGGACCATGGAAACAGGAGAGTGATGATGTATAAGACCTTCAGGTTCTCCAGCATCATTTGGGATATATACTGAGTCACTCCTGACCTAGCAAGGATCAGTGCCATCGGCAGGGAGGTTGTATGGGGGACACACATGGACCCTGATCACACCAACAGGCTCTGTAGAATCATTTGCACAGTTGGAGATCTCTGTGCCTTCCATCCCTTCCTAGGGGACCCCATGGATGTGCATACATAAGGTAAAGGAGAGTTATGTATCCTTGTGTCTCAGAAGGGGGGATTTTGTTGTGAGGAGTCACAAGAGCACAAACATAAACTGGTAATAACATAAGCACAGGACTTGGAGATAAAAGGTTACCTCAAGGCATCATTGACTTAACTGCAAGTACATCATTCCTGACAGGCACTCAGTCTGCCTGTAGCTAAAAATCACAACTTGTGAAGTCCAAAGTTTTCCCAGATGATCTGTGCCATATTTCTTACCATCAGAAAGCCTGTAACAGATGTCTAACCTGATTTTTTCCTTGCTACAATTTAAGCTCATTGCTGGTCATACCCCAAGGAAATCTGGACAGGGCAATTCTCTCCTATTCTCATTTTATGAGCCTCTTTCTGTTTGTGAAGAGAGTTACTGTGTTTATCTTCAGCCACTTTTTCCTTAGAATAAATCCTGCTTTATTCAATCATACATCATAAATCATGTTTTCACAAAGGGGGTCATGTCTTTTACTTCTTTTTTCTATTTCTCCCTCATCTCCTTGTTTTCTCTTTACCCAATACGTTATCTATCCCCAGCCCTTTACCATAATCTGATTATATCCTGAATTATTTTCTCTATCAATTTAATAACTTTGTAACAGGGTTAATTCTGAAATTTGTGTTTCTTCTTATTCTGCTTTGCCTTCCTGCATCTCTTTGCAAAGGATGATCCTAAAGTATTGAAACATTGTCTGCCTCCCTGGTTAGAGGAGATGCATGGACACAAATTTACCAGTCAGGAGCATCTAAGCAGTAGCTTTGGCTCAGCAGCAGTTTGTCCAGCCCCAGGCAAGGCAGCCAACCTTGCTCTTGCTATGAGCTTCTTGAGGGCTTGTGTGATTTTAAAAAATATGGTAGTTTATTGTAAGAAATATAGATTAAATCTAGTCATAGTCTGAAAATTTGAGCTAGTTTTTAAGGGTCAAGGCCTCCTAAGCAGCTCCCATTTTTCTGGTCACAGGCACCCTTTAATATCAGTTTAAAGTATCTCTCCAGAAATGGGAAGTTTATGTATAAATGGTGCTCACAGCTTCACGGCTGTCATAAGGCTGAGGGATATAAAGATGAAACAGATTAAGTGTTGTTACATGTCTCACATCCACAAACCAGCACTGCCAGTCTTATCATTGAGGAGTCCTTCGAAGCTGGGAGCTGTCATAGGCTGCTGGGGTTTCTGTTTGTGCGGGATTCAAGGTTCTCATGCCAAAACCAGCTCATGGATCTATTGCTCCATTCTAGGCCTAAGCACATGCAATGTCTTCTGAACCTGTGTGTTAAATTTTCCAGCCACAGCTATGCACATTTGAAAGGCAGTTAATGATTTTAAGTGAATCTATGGGTCTTTATTTATGTAACTGATTGCACGAGAATGATTTAATACAAAAAAATCTTACTTTTGTTCATTGCAAAAATACTGTGGAAGAAAACTCTGGGTCTGGATATTGTTCTGTTCAGTGCAAAGGACAGATTGTTGACATTCCTGGGTAATTCTGCTCTCTGGCAGAGGAGTGCTTCTTATCAAGTGCTCTGATGTACAAGTGCCTGAGGCCTTGTTCACATGGGAAAACTCAGTGGCATTATTCATACCTCTCCACTGCAGAATATGAGTACCCACATGGGAACTCAGCAAGAGTATAATTATTTTGCTCTAGAAAAGCCCAAAGTACCTTTACATAATTTCTCCCCAGAAAGTTACTTACGGCACAGGTAATGCAATGCCCCAGAGAAAATACATTTGGGGACATCAGAAAGGACTGTTTTGTACAAAAGTAACTCTTTGCTTGTGTGACAGCACATTTCCCTATTTGAGAACCTTTTTTTTTTTTTTTTCCACACAGAGCATTCTGTCCCTACTTTAAAAACCTTATTCTACAGAGAAATTAAAACAAACACCATGCATGGACTTATCCACACCTACCCACCCACCCACTCTTTTAATTACTGATAGCAGTTTTGCTGCACTTACACTTTTCTTATGTAAATGCATCCTCTCTCTGAGCACTGCACTCAGACAGATGCTATCTGAGCAGTGACTACAGCTCTCCTAAGTAAGTGAACGATGTGCTGAATGCTGATGGAGAGGGATAGGGCTAGCTCAGGAAAATAAGCAAGAACAGAATCCAGGTAATGCAAAACATTTTCACACTTGATGGGATATTAACGGGATGTGCTGCACCTGCAGCCATGAATTTCATTTGCATAGCAGAAAAGCCATCTCTGTGCTCTAAATGTGCGATGGGTAGGAGGAGAGACAGAGACTGCCTCAGATAGTGTCCCTTAGCACCAGTTGGGATGTGGCCTTTGCTCTTCTGTCTTTTGTGCCTACTCTGCTCTTTGCAGTTCTTGCTGAGTGACCCGAAGCAGGTGGTATAACTCAGAGAGAGATTTCAGAGTCCTCTGGTACCCAGCGGTGTCTGCGTGCCCTGGCTCCGCACACTCCTGCACAGCCTTCTGCAGCTGCAGCTGCAGGGGGAGGGAAATCAACGCTCCCCTGAGATTTGGTGAAAACCAGCGACGGAATATTTTGTCACAAATTACCTGAGGAAAGGGAAAAAGCAGATTGTTGTCTTTCAGAAGATGCAACTAATGCCCTGCTGCTTCACTGGGACTGTAGCAAAATGTCATCTGAATCCAAAATGCCTCTAGCCATACAAAGAGGAAGGCACAGAAAAGGAGTATCCACAGAGGCTGTGCTCAAGCTGAGGAATGCCTCTTCTTCTCAGGCTGCTCCTGCACTTCACAAGTCCTATGAGGAGGGGCTGAAGGAGCTGGGATTGTTTAGCCTGGAGAAAAGGAGGCTGAGGGAGGACCTTACTGCTCTCTACAACTACCTGAAATGAGGCTTTAGTGAGGTGGGTGCTGGTCTCTTCTCCCAAGTAATATGACAAAGGGAAATGGTCTCAAGTTGTGCCAGGGAGGGTTGAGATTGGATATTAGGAAAAACAATCATCAAAATGGTTGTTGAGCATTGGAACAGGCTGCACAGGGAAGTGGATGAGCTGCCATCCCTGGAGATATTTAGAAGACATGTAGATGTGGCACTTAGGGACATGGTTTAGTGGCAAACTTGGCAGTGCTGGGTTAACAGTTGGACTTGATGGTCTTAAAGGTCTTTTCCAATCAAAAAGATTCTATGATTCTGCATAACAAGTGGTGAGCTCGAGGGGGTTGGAGAAATAGGCAAAAGACTGACTAGCTAGACTCCTCCAGCCTCTCTGCTGCACTAGTGCCTCCTGCCAGCATAAGCTGCGTGAGCACCTCATCCCACGGCCAAGAACACCCCTTTCCACTATACTACATCTGCAGAGTGGAGAATCACAGCCACTGCTTACATGTGGACAGCCCTGACTTTCACAGAACCATAGAATCATTGGAAAAATCCTCTAAGATCATCAAGTCCAACTGTTAACCCAGCACTGCCAAGTCTGTCACAAAACTATGTCCCTAAATGCCCCATCCAAAAGTTTTCTGAACAGTTCCAGGGATGGTGATTCCACCACTTCCCTTGGCATCCTTTTCCAATGCCTGATCACTTTTTCAGGAAAGGACGTTTTCCTAATATCGAAACTAAACCTCCCCCAGTACAACTTGGGGCCATATCCTCTTGTCCTGTCACTTCTTACCTGGGAGAAGAGACCAACCCCCACCCCACCTGCTTTCAGATGGTTGTAGAGAGTGATAAGGTTCCCCCCAAGTCTCCTTTTCTCCAGACTAAACACCCCCAGCTCCCTCAGACGCTCCCCATAAGTCTTGTGCTCTAGACTCTTCACCAGCTATGTTGTCCTTCTCTTGACTCTCTCCGGCACCTCAATGTCTTCCTTGTAGTGAGGTGCCCAAAAATGAGCACAGGATTTGAGGTGAACTCAACGATGCAACTTTACCATCAATGAAGAGAGTAATGCTAATCCCCTGCCTCTACTTAGTTTGCTATCCTATCTGAGGCATTGGGCTAACAGCTACACATAAACATAGCAAATAAGCACTAGTGAATATAAAGATCCATTTGTATGCCCCAAGATAAGGTTTCTGAGCAGGACTGACACTTATGTGGCCACGTTTAAAAACGTGACTGTCTTCACCTCACAGCCTCCTAGTACATACCACACATTTTATACTCAATGTGTTTTTAAAAGGAATGGATGCATAAAACAGCTGTGTCTACTCACTTGCAAGTTGTTATTGGCTCTCTGTGCTCCACATTTTCTGATTTTCTGATTGCATTTTGAAAAGCAATCAAAAAAATTACAATCTTCATCTCCTGTGCAGTTCTGTTCGAGGATGTCCCTCATTTTGGGTTCAAAAAAGGCCATATCCACATCAATGGCCACCACCTGTGGATCAAAACAACCCATCAGATCTGGCATGGCACAGCCTGAGGGACAGGGCTGAGCAGGCATTCTTTCAGCTTGCTTTTGGAAATGCTGTGTGAAGAGCATCTGCCAGTGGAGAACTGGGATCACAATGAAAGGGCTTTATTTTGCTTACCTGAGCCACACTAGCCTTATAAACACCACTTTTTAAACAAAACCAGCCAGTGCTTATGACAAGGGGAAAGGCAAAATTATTTGTGCGTCCCTGGGGTCAATTGGATTGATTTGCCTTAAACTGGAACTATCCAACCTGAAGACTGATTTACTTGCTGTTGTAGCATACGCATATGGCACTTCAACCTTTTAATTATATGATGGTGCACAATTATCCATGGGCCAGACAGTATCATTTCACAACCCATCATTCAGACTAAACCCCTGACTTTGCCACTGTGAAGAGGAGCAGTGGGATGCACAGGGTTAGCTGCACCTGGTACAGCTCCTGCAAACCCACCCTTGCATTCAGTGGGCTTGAGTCTGTTCAGCTATAGAAAGAGATCCCTGAGGTTGCTGAAAGGTGGGTCTGGCTTTGCCCAATCCAGTTTGCTATGGTTTGAAGCATTTATTTTTGCCCAGTTCTTGTTCTGGTTGTCCAGAAATATGTTCCCTAACAGAGTCCAGTCAGCACTTGGTCACAGCAGAAAAAAACCATGACTGAAAGGATCAATCACTTTTCTCACCCTGACACAAAGTTTACAAAGCAGTGTGTACGCAGCACAAAGGGGTCTGTGGAGCTGCTGCCTGTGCTAGGGATGAGACCACTCTGGGAGCAAAGGACACAGTCACAGTTTCTGCGTTCTTCTTCCAGAATCTGAACTGCGTGACTGGAACAGCAACTGGATCAACCCCAGGAACTAAAGATGTCTGGTTTTTAGAAGGCCAAATAAACCTTCCACAGGCAAAACAAAGAACATTGTCTAATCTTCATTCTATTTTACTCCTTTTTCCCCAGGGAAAAATCTTAAATAAATGAGGCATAGCTTAAAAACACAATCATTTTTAAGCTTTTTGGAGAGCTTTATAATGATGATGTAGCCTGAGGAATTTCACACTTTTGGACAGGCAAATCTTTTTCCTTTCTGCTTTACTTCCTTAAGCTTTCTGCAGATTTGCTGTTCAGTTCTTTGGAGAAGAGACAGTGAAAGCAGTGCAGGGTTTCCCCAGTCCTAGGGTCACTGCATCAGCTCCCAGGTGGGGCCTTTGCCAGCACTAAGCACATTTGCTAATCTGATCCATTGCTCTGCTAGGAATACCAGCCCTGGTTCCCTAACATGCAGCAGCTGAATGGTTCAGTGGCTTCACTGAAGTTCATCTATTACAAAAACGTGTGGGCATCCAGCCAGACCTGTGAAGACAGATCCGGGTGATGCTCTACCTATAGACCACTACATTTTGATGGGGTTTGTTATGATTGTAATTGATGATGAAGGTACATCAGGAAACTCATGGAGGATGCAGGTTGGCTGCTGACCTGATTTTAAGTCATTTTTAAAGTGTTGTAATCTTTCCAGTTCTCTCTGAGGTGCTGGTAAAAAAGGAAGCTCTCCCAGAGCACTGTGCATTCACCCAAACCTCCTTCCAGCTCTGCACCTTTAAATTTTCCCAGATGATCTACCAGGCAGTGATCTCTGCTTACTGCAGGAGAACAAGTGAAGGTTGTAGTGAGGGCTGGAGGCTTATCCTCACCAGTTGAAAATAATCCTGAAATAAAACTATTGCCTTCCAGACACATTTCTTTGGGCATTATAAGTCTCATTTCTTGAATAAGGAATAGTTATACTATTACAGGCTTTATTATTATTCTATACAGAGCATGAGAAACAAGCAAGTGAATAAACTGCTTAAAACAAACATATGGAACAAAAAACAGGCTACTTTGCTGTGTTCCCATTCTGGAACTGTTTGGTACCACTAACTAGAATTTCTGCTTCTCACTCAGCTTCTTTTTTCACTGATTAGCAGCTCTCTCTGTCCCGTCTCCCATCCCCCTTCCATCCCTGCCCCACCTCAGCTTTCTGTCTGTATCTCCTATCTCCAAGGCCGGTGAGGTGATAACGGGTGATACCCGAGCTGTAAGTAAGGTACAACTGGGAAAGCCATGTGTGAGCAGCAACTCACTTTTTTTTAAATTAATTCTCCTAGAAAATACTGAATTAGAGTATTTTCCTCTATCAGAAGACGATTACTTGTCTCTTTGGACCCCATAAGTCACTGGAAGATCCCGGAGAAATAAGCCTCACCAGAAGGACTAGTAAGGGAAGACACATCCAGTATTCTTTCTCTTTTCCTAAATGAAATCTCTTTTCCTGTAAGTAGGTTGTAAAACAGATGCTCTGGTGTGTGCTCAGCCACAGGCAGCCACAGCCCTGTGTTCCTGAAAAAGATGTGCAAAGCCTGCCTTGAGGAATCCCTGCTGTGCCTTACTTTGCCTATGTTCTGGTAGGCTTGTTTTAGTTTATTGCTGTAGCTCCTCACTCATTCCCTGTTAGCTGCTGTTTTGCACCTGAATAAACAATGGGAGGGGAGAGAAGGGTGCAGGGGAAGCACTCTAATTGCTCTTAATGGCTCGTTGTTTAGGCAGTGTTTGTCTAGCACTCTGAAGATTCAAGTGTTATATTAACACTCAGTGAGTACTAAAAATAATAGTAAAGTCCCTGAAAATGCTTTATATTCACTCAGAGTGCAGAAACTCCACTGATGTCACTGTAAATTGTGAGCCTGCTTCAAACACTTACTGCACAGTGCTACCAGTCCATAGACACAATTCCAACCAAAACCAGAGGAATTGCTGTCAACAGAATGAATGGGAGATACACGCACCAATGTGGTGCTGAGCTACATCACTACTTGGAAAGTATGCATAGCTGCTCAGGTCCAAGTTACAGCTGTACAATGAAAAGTCAAAGAGTAACAGTAGCAGAGAGTTTCATGTTGCTGTGCTTGGATCATTTCCAGACCAGATAAGCTGAACACGAAACCACAAATGTGTGTGTTTGGATGTGGGCAGTTCCCCTTGCGTCAGGCCAAGGAATTCAGCCTTAGCTTTTAAATTCAGGGTTTTTTTTTTCCTTTCAGCATCACTGCCAGAAGTAGTTGCCATGACTAAAATTACAGCTTCATTTACAGCTTCTGAAATCCCCTTGCCTTCAGGAGGCATCCCTCACCACATCCAAGGGACCCTGTCAGTATGGGTACCTTTGAGAAGGTGAAACAAAACAGAAGTGAGGAAGCAGTTCTCAAAGCAAGCAGCAGGATTTAGTGCTCCAAAACGTAGCTGCACACATTACAAAGAGGAAAAGCAGTAGAGGATCTCCCCTGTTGCTTATAAATGCATTGGTTTTGCAAAAACTTGGCCAAAAGCTCTTCAAGGAAGTGTCATTTTTAAACAGCAACCTTCAGACTGGAATTTGACATAACATTGCTGTAACACCACTCCACAGACCTAACTTACCGTGAGATCGTGCCTGATAGCGAAGTTTTCTGGTTTGATGTCACACAGGTGAAGTCGGTGAGAGAAATCATTATCAAAATGCTGCACCATGTCCAGAAAGCTGAGTGCAATATCAATGATGGCTCTTACCCTGCTTCTGTGTCCAGTAAGGGAGGGACCCATAATGTCTTCCAAAGGAAAAAGAGTTTTGTGCCAGGCATGTCCAGCTGTGAGATATTCCACAGCATAAAAGTGTCCACATGAGCCAATAATTCGTAGCACATGTTTGCTGAAGTCCTGCAACAAACTGAAGTAGATATATTCTTCCTGCTGGATCAAGGACCACATGCTGGCCACCTGTGCTTTCCAACGTGGTCCCTTCTTCCTTGTCCACAGGGGCCCCATGGTATTGTTAGACAGTTCTAGCCCCAGAGCGTTTTTGACCTCCAAAGCTACCATCAGCAGAAGCTCTGTTTCTGGGATGTCCTGTGTTTCCACCTCCTCTAGCATACTGAGGTGCTGGTAGCTGGAGAAGATTTCGTTTTTGGATTTCAGTATGATGGGCTGGCCTCTCCAATCAGCCTGAATGACCTTCTTACCTCTGTCATAGTAAAGGCAGTGTTTGTACACCAGCTTCTGTGCCACACACAGGTCTTCACAGAGGTCACCAGTCAGGGCCCCGCTGCTGTAGTCAAGACACTGGAGTGAAAGAGCAGAATGTTCATAGCAGACCCATACACCCATGGACCATGTAGAAGACAGACAAATAAGCAGCAACAGCCCTATGCTTGAGAGGTTTGCTGCAGTCATGGAACTGCAAGCACACACCTTCTACAACCATTAGGTCATTCAATGTTTTTTCAGGAGTCTCTAGAGACCTATTCCTAGGGAAGTCTTGCTTCAAAACATGGATTCTTGGAATATTAAAGGACAGGCTTTTGGGGGGCAAGGAAATGGACTAGATGACCTATTACTCTGAAGTTTTTAACAGATATGAATTCAGTGAGACAAACTTTGAACACACTTGGCTGCACTATGTGAGATTATGGGCTGTCACACTTTAAGGCACAAGAGGCAACTTCCAGTGTAATGTAGGACTTCTCTGGAAGATTCAGGACAGCATAACTTAGACATTCCCACTTAAACTACAGGAAAATCAATGTGTAGCTGTATTTCTGGGACCTTCCACAGCCCTGCATGTTTCAGCCTTGCACTCAAAATGCCCTGAATGTGGCTGTGATAACCTTATCCTGCACTACAGGAAACAGAGGTTGTGCTCAGTTCCTTCTGGACTAAGAAATTTAAGATTTTTTAAATATGCAAGTGGCATATGAAATGACCTTTCAGGTTTTATATGTAATTACCAGAAGTGAAATTTTAATATTAGCTGCTGGATACTTTTTTTATATATCTCCATTCCAGGGTGAGTTTACAATGGGTCTTGGCATATATTATGAAAAACACTAAGAAGAATTGTGCTGTTGCTTTTCTTTAATTCTTTAGAAGGCAAAGTACCATTTCTCTCTAGCAGAGAATAACTGGTTGGGTAGCTAGTCTGTAGTTGAATCTGTAGCTTGAGCTCTCTACTGCTTCTGGCTTTATACACTTGAAACCAGATACAGGTTTTATACTTTGGTCTTTAAGCTTGACTACCCTCTACCCCGAGAGTGGTGTTTGTCTTGCCAGGGGAGATGTGGGAGGTTTGGAGTAGTGTCTGTTGGCTGCAGCAGCAATACCTGTAGTGTCTGCCATGTGCATAGGACTGATGTTGCAGAAAGCACAACTGCTAGAAATACAGCTCAACTAAGACAGTGCTAATGGAAGCTGTCTTTTTTTCCAGGTGCAACTACAGCAAGGGAACTGCTGCTTGATAGTCAAGTGGTCACTGCAAATTCATACAAGAGCTGTAAGGATTCCCTCATCAGTCCTTCCTTCAACCCATAACTGTTTCCATAACATCATTTCCAAAAGTGGAGGCAGTTGATATATTCCTGTGGCCATTCAGAAGCGCAGCTGTAGGGACTGCTTTGGGTGAATCAGGAGAGGGGATGATCAGAGGTCTCTGGTGAAAGGGGAATAGAATGTGGTGGTATAGAAAGCCAAACATCTGGGAAGCAGCTTGGCAGTGACAGCTGCCTGCATTGCTTTTTGGCATTTGAACCTTCATATAAACAATTTGACAGGTCCCCCTGCATGTGGAGGACTTGCAAAACCTTTCTGAGTCCCACCTCATTTGAGACTTGACATAAGGAACATCATCATAGCATACAAATAGAGTATTTTCTTAGGACAGTCTCTGAGGTGTGTATACTGGAGGAATAGGTTCTGATGCCAAGTAACATTTAGAGTCCAGCCTTAAACAACACACTGGGGAATGGGTGGAGGATTAAGTCCAAAACCCAAGAATGATGATAAATTGACTAAAACAGCTGACTGAGGGCAGTTCAGACAGGCATAAAATTTATTTATGGTCTGATGTTCTCACAGCCCAAATGAAAACATTTAATGCCAGCAAGAAGAGCCAGGTAGGCTCTCCTTCTTCTAGCATGAATGTCCTGACCCTGAGTCCATGCAGGTGTGAAACACGTACACATCTGCATCCACATCCACATCAGGATAGTCAAGCAGACTCACTGGGCTGTCTGCAGACTTCAGAGCATGCAGATCAATGTTCTTCCTTTTGAAAATCTACTCCTATGAATGTAATACCATTTTACTCTATCTTTTTAAGTAAGAAATGTCGTTTTCTTAACAGAAGTAGTTTAGCAATTCTTACCATCTGGAACTCTAAGCAGTTTTTGGAAGAAAATTACAAGCAGAAGGAATTTTGGAGGTTGTCTTTGGGTTTTAAGTATAAGCACATTTAAAACTCTCTTTTGAGAGACCACAAGCTAACTCTTTTCTGCTACAGTAAGAGAATATAGGACTTAGTCCTGTAATTGGGTTCACATGGGTGAACACTTGCCCCTTTGGACAATTTTGCTGTGGTCCATCAAGCTCACTCTTAGAGGGTCCACATGCATGGACCTCTTGCATCTAGAAGAACATATGCCCATGACCTGTAGTCAAACATGTAAATGTGCAGCTTATTTTCTTATGTTGACATCACATCGTTCTCAAGGGCATTAATGAGGAAAAGTAGTTGTGGAAAAAGCAGTCACACTTCAGATAGGAGATGAGTAATTTTGGAACCTTGTTACTGGTTAGGACTTGTCTGTTATTTTTTTCAGTTTAACCCATAAATCTTTGATTATTAACCTAGCATCTGGCAAACGGTGTCTGAATCATATTCTTCTTACAATGAACTTGCACAGTGTTTTGCAAACTGGGGTCTGTAGAAGTAAATTTGACCAAGGAGTTCATGGTATCACAGTGAAGAAACACAGATCAACCTTCCAGAAGTAACATTCTCTGCTGGTCACCAAAGCAAGCAATGATTTCAAAACGGCTTCCTCAAATAAGCAATCAAGAAGGTTGTACAATTTCCTATCAGCCTTTTAGGGACAGTCTGCACTGGTAGTTCATGTTGATGCAATTATTTGACCCTACATCCTTTCCAAAGAAGAACAGTTTTACAAGACAGCCTTCCATCCTACCGGCATAGCCTGTACTATTGTGTTGCCCAGTGTACCAGCTTGCATTTTACAGCAGTAAAACGCATTTTGGTGGACTGAAAACATTTAAGCAGGTAATAAAGATTACCCTGCCATGAAAAGATGGACTGTTTATTATTTACCAACCCAGGAACCTTTGTACTGACTGCAAACCTCACTATATAAGATTGAGTATCATCACTGCTGATAGAAAGAAGAATCAATTCCCCAAAGAAATCTTCCAGAAATGATTCTCCATACTGCCATCCCTGTCTGAATGACTGCATTTTGAGGTCTGTCGATGAGACAGTTTTAAATCTACCTAATGATCACCCTTTGAATGCCACTGAGTGCCAGATTTTTTAAACTAAAATATGGAAGTGATACTAAGCCAAAAGCCTTACAGAGGAGCAGCTGTACTACACAAAAATGCAAACACAAGCATGGTTCGGACTCGCTCAGACGTTTCTGATTAAAATTGGCTACATAATTTTTAATATCCTTAGTGCACTTATCAAGATAAGTTAAAAAAGCTGGGTTTAAATTAATGTAAAAGCTTAAATTAATGTAAACCTTGCTTAGGATTTATATAAATTTAAATAACTCACTGTACCACCATCAGTGGCCTGAGACTGATGTTCTGCCTTGTTAGCTAGTACTTCTCCTGTGTAAATGCAATACTGAGCCAGTTTTGGAAGGCATCAAAATTAATTGATTTCTCCAGAGGAAACAGAAAGTGATTGCTATGATTTAGTGTGCTCAGTGCAAATGAAGATGAGACTGGCATTAGGAAAGACTAAGAGATTCTTTTGAAAGATAAAGTTGATCCCTGCAAAATGCCCGGTGCTATTTCATCCTTCCCAGTGCAGTACACATCTGCACAGATGTACATCTTAGAAGAAGGTAATAAAACCTTCAGAAATGCCACTTGCAAGGTTATTTCCACACACTTGCTTAAAATGGCTCATGTCCTACTGAAAATATGACAGATGACTAGTAAAATAGTTTTTCTTAGAAACTGAATTTTGCTTAATAAAAGGTGTGAGACTCAAGCTATCAGGATATTTGTTTCATAGATCAATTAACTTTCTATAACTGCAAAACTTGTGCCACGCTTAGATGTATAAAGACTTATTTTGGGGCTGATGAAGATGAGCTCATTTTTTAATTATTCCACTAGAAGGATGATCCTTTTCTAACAGCATCTGGGAAAACTGCTGCTTACAAACCTTAACGACACTACTGAAGGCTCACCTACAGAGACAGATGAGTGAAGCAATCTCAGCTACTCTTTCTCTGGAAAGAGAGTCTGAAACTGCGCTATCACTCAGTGATAGAGACAACTTTCCAAGCGTGTGCCTGAAATCTGATCCCTGCCTGGGCTTTTGAAGTCATGCCTAATGCTCTCAAACTGAAGAACAGCAACAAGTCTCTGTCCATCTGTTTACTGGCGAGTGTGATGGCAAGGGCCTGGACCTCCCTGAGCTTGGCGGCTCCATGCACCTCCATACCTTGGTGCTCTTCCCAGCTATGTAAGGAGGAGGCAGGATTCATTCCTTCAGCTGCAAACCTGAGCTCAGCTGTACTTCAAGCAGACTGCTGGGGTAAAGAAACTGAAACTCACTGCACACTGTCAGGACCACAGCCTATACTTGTGCTTCCTTTATTATACAGAATTAAGGAAAATCTATGATTAGTTTTTGCTTGCTTGCAGTAATAGATTATTTAATTCCCATTAGGATTCCTCTCTTCCCACCTAACCATTGGCACTACTGATACCCTAATTAAGAAACAGAATTCAACTCAAAGCATTAACCCATGCTTCTCCTCTTCTCGAAGTGTTTCCTACACAAACCCAAATCCGTTTATTGTTTTTAAGAGAGATTTTGATGAATATTCGCAAACCCTTTCCTGAATTTTTAATAGCTGCGTCTTACACGCCAACCCTCACCAGACATAAACCAGGCGATACGACGTGCCTGGCACTTCTGAAAGACGACTTTTATACAAACACCTTTTGGGCTAAACCCAACAAACAACCCCCGGAGGAAGGTTTCTCCCCGCTTCGGAGCGTGCGGCACGCCGAGCTACCTTTCCAAAGCGCTGGGGCAGCACCCCACGGCGGGAGCCTGCGCCAGAGCTCGCCCGGGAAGGGAGGCAGGGAGGGAGGGAAGGAGGGAGGGAGG
>NW_008672940.1:0-302 GCF_000695815.1 Acanthisitta chloris
CTATCCTCCTCCATCCCTCCTCCATCCCCCCTCTATCTTCCTCCATCCCTCTCCCTCCCTCCTCCATCCTCCTCCATGCCCCCACCATCCACCCTCCTTCCCCTCCATCCCTCTCCATCCCTCCTCCATCCATCTCCATCCTCTCTCAATCCTCCTCCATCCTCCCTCTATCCTCCCCCATGCCCCTGCCATCCTCCCTCTATTCTCCTCCATTGCAATGACAGGACAAGGGGGAATGGGTTCAAACTGAAGTAGGAGAAGTCTAGGGCAGCTGTAAGAAACAAGGTTTTTTACTCTAAGGA
>NW_008672940.1:612-2846 GCF_000695815.1 Acanthisitta chloris
TTGAGCAACCTGATCTAGTGAGGAGGTGTCTCTGCCCAGGGCAGGGGGTTGGGACTAGGTGATCTGTAAGGTCCATTCCAACCCCTAAATTCATGATTCTATGACCCCTCCTTCATTCTCCCTCTATCCTCCTCCATCCCCCCACCATCCTCCCTCCATGGCACCCAGGACCCTCCATCACTGGCTACCACCCCATGGACACCATGAGCCTGGGGTGGGGGCTCTGGGACACCCCCAGGGCTGGGGGAGATGCCCATGAGGGTATAAGCAGCCCATGATGGCAAGGGGTCTTGGAATGCCAGAATGGTTTGGGTTGGAAGGTACTTTGAAGGATGGATCTTGTTTCAACCCCCTTTGTGGGCAGGGAATTAGCTCAGGTTTGCTCCAAGCTCCATCCAACCTGGCCTTGAACACTCTCAGGGATGGAGCAGCCACAGGTTCTCTGGGCAACCTGTGCCAGTGCCACAGGAACCCTAATATCCCTGCTCCTTGTCAGTGGGAATTCCCTTGTCCTGTCACTCCAGGCCTTTGTCCAAAGTCCCTTTCCAGCTCTCTGAGAGCTCTCCCTTGACCTGCAGCCCTTCTTGCTGGATTTCATGACACACCTTCCAGCTCCAACACTCCCAACAATTCCAGCACACCCACCAGTCTGAACCCACTCCCACTGCAGGGCCAGATCCCAGGCAAGTTTGGATGAGGGACCAAAGAGGGAGGCAACAGGTTTCCCTGCTCTTCCTGCCCAACTGGAATCTGGCATGTCTGCCTGGAGTAGCAACTGCTGCTCTGCTCCTGGCATGCATAATTCAGGGGCTGAGATAAACTGGGATGTGCCAGACCCTAAATTTAGCCAGTGGAGAAAGTACATGACTATGTGGCAGGGACAGGCTTGGGGGCACTGGGCTGGGGCAGCATGCTCTTTGTGCCCTTGGGAAAGAGGAGGGAATTAGACTTCTTGTTCCAGAGGTAAAGCTCCAGGGTTTGGCCCTGATCAGCAGTTGACATAAATTAATAAAAGCTTGTCCAAGACTCTATGGGCTTCCAAAACCTGACCACTAGTCATAACCCTGCAGCAGGAGAGGCTAGTGCCCAAAACCAGCTCACTGATCTCAGCTGCTCTCAGGTTTCTCCTGCTTTCCAGAGGCACTGGGACCTCCAGCCCTGGCTGTGAGTGGGCACGGGTCTGGCAGAGCCCAGCAGCCTCAGGGACACGATGGGCAGGCTCTGACACAGCCCCTCGGGGGAGACATGTGGGCTGTGGCAGCTTCCATGCCCTCCCAGGTGGATATTGGAACCCTGTGGCAATCACAGCAGGAAAGTCCCTCCGTCCCTGTCCTCCACAGATAAAAAAAACAAATTGGCCTTGTATTTGTACAAGGTATTTGTCCCCTCGGTGCTGCTGTCCCCTGTGCTTTGCAGGGTGTGAACTCCTTACCACGCCAGGAGCAGCAATCCTCCCATGGATCCTGGAGGGACCAGTCCCCACGCACTGTCCCCTTGTCCCTTGGATGATGCCACCAGATGGCAGCGCTGGAATGGGACCAGCACTGCTGGACACTGGGGACGGTGACCGAGCTCGGTCCCCTCCTGCTCCCAGATGGCCAAACCTCACCTGCCAGGAGGGAGAGGTCTCCTACCTGTCTCCCAGGGGTGAAACCACGCGTGGCTTTTGCTGGTGAGCAGAGTCACCCCAGGGCCACCACCCCCAGCATCAGTCCCTCACCTTCTCAGGAGGTGGTAACAGCCAGTGAGATCTGCCCTGGGCTGAGCAGGACATAATGATGTGACAGCAATGTGACATCCATGCCACAAGTGACAGAGCTGTGACAGTCCTTGTGCACCACGGGACAGGCTGGGTTTGCATCACCCTGATGAGGACTAGGAGATGTGGGATGCTGCCAAAGCCCAGGGACGTGGAGCACAAAAGCTCCCAGCCCATGCCCCACTGCTGGGAGCATCCTTGGCCATGGATCCAAATAAAACACTTTTTTATTCTCTGCCTCCCCCTCTGCTCCTTCTCCTGCATCACTCAGCATCCCTGAGGCATGAGGGAACATCTTCCCCCTGATGTGGTTCATTAGAAGTCAGGGCACCATTTCTGCCCACCATGGGGGGTAACAGTGCTGGGGGGAGCAGGACCTGGAGCAGCTTTTCCAAAGATGCCCTCCCACTGGGAAAACAAACACTCTCATGTGACTGTATCTGGGACAATACCAGCTTAGCTGTGGGCACAGCCA
>NW_008672940.1:3008-10337 GCF_000695815.1 Acanthisitta chloris
GGATAAAGCTACATTACAGCAATTAACAATAATTAATAATTGGGTCTGTATTTGGGAAACTAGATAAACCCATTGAGTCTCTTGTCTCCAGAGCATCAGGCAGATGCAGCCATGGCACAAGTGTATTTTTGGGGTGATGGGTTTGTGTTTGACAAACCCCTGGTCCCCTGGGGGGGGGTCCTAGGTGGGATTTAGAGCACACAGAACCCTTTCCTCAGCCACCAGTGCCATCAAGCACATCCCAGCCTTGTGTTTTGGGTGCTTTGGGAAGCTGCTCCAAGATCTTGGGGTGCTGCTCATCCACACTGGGTGCTGTGGCAGTCCCCCTGCCCATCCTGTGTGGCAATGGGGGACAGGAATGGAGCCCCCAGTTACTCCCAGTACATATTCTCAGCCATGCTGCTTTTCTTGGGGTTTGCAGCTCACAAACAAGAAGGGAAACAGGCACAAAGCCAGTCTGGGATGGGAAGGACAAATACAAAAGTCCTGAGATTGAAGCATCTCCCTCCCCCCTTGTCCAAGGATGCCTTTGAGTCAGGGAATTAGTTTTCCACTAAGCTTCTCTGTAATAAACAGACACAGGAGCAATGGGCAATTGCTTGGCCTTTAATTACAGACAGAGGGAGGGTGTTCAGGGTCATGGGAGCCAGGATTCCGAGCCAGTAGAAGTGAGGGGGGAGATTTTCAGGAGGAATATTGCAGGAACCTGCAGAACTTTCTGTGCTTGAACTCCTACATTGTCCCTTCCATTGACCAAGACCCTCCTGTCCTCCCACACCACTGGCTCAGCCACCCAGGACATCTCAAATCATAGAATCATGGAATCACAAGGTCTCCTGAGTTGGAAGGGGCTCACAAGGATCACCAGTCCAATCCCTGCCCTGCCCAGGACACCCCAACAATCCACCCTGGGCCTGAGAGCATTGGCCAAACACTCTTGGAGCTCTGTCAGCCTTGGGGCTGTGCCCACTGCCTTGGGCAGCCTGTACATCAGCCCTTGAGATCAGCCCAACAGAGGAGCCTGATGGAGACCCAGAAAACCCTCTGAGTCTACTGATAAGCTTCCCCATCCACTGACTCCAGATTGCTTCTGGGTAACTCACTGAGCATTTGGGATCCTCATCAAAAACCTTGAGATGTCTTAAAGGCCACAAGGGTGATGCAGAGCTGACATTGCTGATGGATTCCATAGTGAGCCATCTCCCAACCCACCCCTTGTCATCAGAGTGGGTTCTTCACCCCAGAGCATCTCCCAGCCAGAAGAGTGAAGGGGTGTGAGGCCAGAAAATGCTGGACACCCTCTGTCCTTGAAGCCTGATTTATCCTGGGCTCACAGACACAGTGACTGGCTGGAAAAGCTTCTGCATTTCCCTGCTGAGCTCGGACAGATGCTGTTTGTCTTGCTCCCAGCAGTGGCCAGACGCCTGGCTGGTGATGGATGGCAGTGTCACACTGGAGACTCTGTGCTGTCACAACTGCTGGGGCTCTCATGGAGTGGAAGATTTGAGGGGTGACTCCACTGTGAGCTATATTTCTTCCCCAAGGGACTAGGATTTGAGTGGTAGGAGCAGGGTAAGGTGAGGTAGGAAGGTTGAAGGAGGAAGAAGTAGGATGAGACCTTGATCTGAAGGTGTCCTTAGTCCACCTGGCAGGAGGAGCTGGTTCTTTCCTTCCCAGCCTGTAGTCTCTGCCCTCCTGGGTGCTCCTGCCTGGATGCTGTGGATTTGAGCCCCTCAATTTTCTCTCCTATACCCAAAGGCACCCAAAGTCTCCAGCCTTGCTCCAAACTCCATCACAAAGCCCCAGTGATTTCCATTCATTTCCCACATCCCCTGGCTGACAGGACATCCCCAGTGCCATTCAGGCATCCCAGCAAGCACAGCCCAGCCAGGGCAATGCCAGGAGGATGGTAAATTTGGGATAGTAAATTCAGGATGCCCATGAAAAGCTCCACATAGCACTGGCAGTTTCGAGCCTGTTCGTTTTCAGCCTTAACAATTCTCCCTCTCAGAGAAATGGCTAATGAGCCATGGGGATCCAATTAGATTTCTCTAGTTGGCCTTTCACCTCGTTCTTGCCATTGAAAACAAAAAAGCAAAACCCCCACAAGTGCCTGTGTGGAGACAATTAGATCAGTGTCTGCTTAATGAGTTCATGGCTCTGGCGGATATAGCTCTTTGACAGGAGAGGCAGAGACTGAGTTGCTCCCATGGGTGACCCTGGGAGTCCTGTCCCCACTCTGCAGACTTTTTTTTGGGGTGTGAATGAACCCAGGAGGTGCCTCACTGGGTTTGGGGTTTGCTCCCTGCACTGTGTGCTTCACACAACACCCATGTGGACACCCAGAGCTGCTCAGCTGTTCTTTGTTAGAAGCCCAGCAGTGAGCTGAGCTTTTACACCATGTTTTCATAGGATCAGGGATGGTAATAAACTCCAGATGCTCCAGATAGGTGGAAAGACCCTAGAAAACCTCAGGGTGGGAAGGGAATGAGGCCACCAAGGCAGGGAGAAGCGATGAGATGAGCATCAAACCAGCAGTGATGCTCAGCTGGGTGAGGATGAGGTACCACGGGGTGAAAGATGCCACCAGTAAGGACCTGGTTGTGTGTCCCCCCCCGGTGCTGGCAGCCCCCACACCTCGGTGTGGCTGCAGCAGTGCTGCCAAGCCCCACGTGGTCCTGCCTAGCAGATTTTGCTTAGCTGCCTGGGCTATATTTAGCTGCCTGTAAAAGGGGTTAGCGAGCAGCGCTGGAGCCAGTGGCACAGCTAAGAATGTCAACGTAAGAGCAGCCAGGGATAAAAAAAGCCCAACCAGGGTGCTGGGAGCTTTGCACAAATCCCTCTGGTTCAGAGAGGTGGAGGCAGGCAGGGCTGCAGGGCAGGGAGGGCTACAGGCAGCACCCACAGCTCCCTGGCTTGTAGCACTGGGTGATGGTTGTTCCCTGTCCTCACACTGGAGATTTGCTGTGCTGATTTTAGTCATAGTATCTTAAGTGGTTGGAATGGAGCTTAGAGATTTTCACCCTGGACACACAGAACTCAGTAACTAAACTACTGTTAATAGCATTGTGTTATTTCAGTATGATCTGGATCCCAAATGCAGATCTGTCTAGGAGAAAACAACCAGAGAGCAAATAAAAGCCTTACTCTTCTGAAGTTAATAGAGTCAGTTTCCTCACATTTTGGGCTGATCTAGCTGGTTTGCAGCATCCCAGCAGCCAGCTGGACAGTGTGGGGGCTCAAACCTGGTGTGTTTGGATAAATCACAATGGGTTTGGGGCAGGGCAGTGTCAAGCTGGAGGGACAGCTTGCTTCTCCAAGCCAGGAGGTGCTTTTGAGGCTCTCACATCCCCATCCAGGCATCTGGAAGTTACTGGAGCATGGAGAATAGATTTGAGTGCTTTTTTTCTTTGCCCATGAACATATCTTTTTTGGGATGTTTGCTTTATGCTCAGTTAACTCAAACATACCTTTCCTCCATAGACTCAGCTCACCACCCCAATCTGGTCTCTTAAAGCAAGAACTGGGCAAATCCCACCACATTGCAGCTCATGCCAAACCCTTCTGTGTTGCCCTGAGCTGCCCTGACCTTGCCTGGGCTCACCTCCTGCCTGTGCTGCTGCCCAGAAACAGCTGATTTAAGCCAATATCAGAGGCAAGACACAGGCAAGGTGAATCCCAGAACTGTAGTTACTTTGTCCCAGGAATAATTTGCACATTCTGCTTGTCCACAGGGGAAGGTGATGAATATTTTGGCTGCTGGGCCCAGAGAGAACCACTTTGAGTCATTCACTGGGGACCTGGTTTGCACAGCTTCTGTGATGAACTGGCAGCAGGATGAGCCCCAAGCTAGGGCTGCATCTGGCTCTAGGATCCACCTCACCTTTGGGTCAGGAAAGAACTTCTGCTGCTGCAAGACAAAAATAATCCTTTTTTTGGTTGAAATTTTCCATTCTTCTGGCAAGGGTGAGGCTGCAGATGAGTTGCAGAGACCTATGCAATTCATTGCAGGTACTCCAGCTGCCTTGACAGCAGGAAAAGCAGTTTGCTGTGCCCACCACAGAAGGATGCACTGGGCTGGGCACACACCGTGGGGGGAAGAGCTCCAAAACCTCCTCCACATCATGCCGGGGGGCAGATGGTGCTGCAGAATAGATGTGCCCTGCAAAGGACAGTGCAGCACACTTGGATCCAGATGGCTGAGTCCTAGAGCAAAGAGGATGCCTGGGAAGGGCACTGCTGTCTGCTGTGACCTCAGTGCCTCCTGTCGAGGTGGCACAGAGATGTCCAGACTCTCGTCTCAGTGTGACACTCCACCCTGCCTGGTGACAAATTGCCTCCTTGGGAGGTGTTTGCTGGCATTTTCCCTCTTCTTTTAAATCCTCCAGGCAATGAGATGCTCTTGCTGCCTTTGAGATCTCACAGGCAGGAAGGTTTTTTCCTAAGGGCTGGGCAGGTTTTCTGCAGATCCCATCCCTCAGGAGCCACCACCATCGCTCCAGGGCTAGTACCCTCTGTGCAGAGGTGGCCTCGAGCCTCTGTCCTGCCCAGGCTCATGGAAAGTCCCTGTCCCCAGCCAGGGAACAACCTGCAGGTCCCCAAACCCTGTGACCCATGGCCCGAAATAGCACCTTAACTCAGGGACTGACGCAGCCCCTCGGCTCAGGAATAGCCTTTGCTCCACGTCACCTGTGTACCCAGCAGGAAACCAGGGGCATATCTGGGCTGGAATTTGGAAAGAGGAACAGCAAAAGGCTGCTCTCCCTCAGCAGTGACTTTTAGCCCAGATCAGAGCCTGCAGTGCTGGGCAGGAGAGTGGCAAACAACTCAGCTCCTTCCCTGCTGCCCCACCAAGAAGGAGGTGATGCCTCCACCTCTGGGGGCTGCCCCAGCCCTGTGGCAGCTCGAGAGTTGATGGGTGTTAATGACCTTCCAGCAGCAGAAGGAGAATAAACTCTCCCAAGGCCATTTTCTCCCTGTTCTGGATCTTATTTTTTATGACAAAATAGGATGTAAATCAGGTGGCAGAGCAGGGAGTGGTCTGAGCCCATCACCACTGATTTCACCTCCCTGATGGGTAAAGCAGGAGCTCTCCCAAGGCTTGGGAGGGCACAGACAATATATTTTAGGCCCTCCATCAGCAGGGATGCTCATCCTGCTGGGAGCATTCTGGGAAGAGGATCCCAACATCTGCAAAGCCCCAGAGCAGGAGCTGAAAGAGCAGAGGAAGAGCAGAGCACCCTTGTTGGTGCAGCTCCAAGCACTGTGGCACTGCCCCAGACCAACTCCCAGTGGGAGCTGCCTGATAAGGGAATAGGTTTTCCCTTCCCAGCTGCTTTCATAGCACTGGGGCTTGTACCCAAGGCTTCTGTGAGCTTCACCTCAGGGTCTGGGTTCCTGGTACTCACCAACTCCTGGCTGCAGGCAGGCAGGTTCAGAGAGGTTATTCCATGTCAGCAACAGACTGGTGGGATGTGGAGGGACTCACACCCTTCCCATGTGCTTCAGTTTTCCCAGGTCCCCTAGCCCAGCCATCCCCAAAGGATCCACTAGCAGAGGGAAGCATTCAGCCTAGGTGGAAACAGGGATGTGCCATAGGTCCCTGCAGAGCATCCCTTGGGGCCAGCTGGGAGCTGGAAAAAGGGAGAACCACCCCAGAGTGCTTCACTAGGACCCATCAAACCTCCCTGGGCTTGCCTCCTCTCCCTCCCCATCCTCACACCATCTCCTCCCATGCTCCCACCCATCTCCAGGAGCAGAGGAGCTGGCAGCTGTCCCTGCTGCCTGCGACAGGCAGTGTCACATCCGATCAGGTGCCAGGCAGGATAAACATCGCCCAGGCTCGGCCCGAGACTGCTCTGGAGAGGGGAGACAGTCAAGGAGAAAGCAGAGCAGCGTGAGGAGCTATAAATAGAGGCTGGCAAAGTCTCCCAACCCTCCCTTTCCCTCCCCGCCGGCCGCACTGGAGCTGCCAGTCGCCCGTCACCACTGGTGAGCAGCAGCCAGGAGAAATGTCCCTCCAGCTCTGCCTGCAGGGACAGTGGCTGCAGCCCCCCAGAGCTGCTGGGGTACAGGGGCACCAGGCACGAGCACTGGGTGACACCAGCCATGTTCTGGGTGCTTGGGTGGCTCTTGGCCCTGTACAGCCCCGACACAGTCGGATCTGCCCTGCTGGTGGGTGCAGAGGTCAAGGAAGTGTTGCCCTTGCTGGGTCAGCAGCATCCACTCAGCCTGGATGGGCTTCTCTTCATGGCTCATCAGCTCCCCAGGGAAGGGACAGGATGGGCACCTTGCTCCGGGTGCTGAGCATCACCCCTCACTGTCAGCAGGGACAGGAGGTTGGCCAGAGATGGGAATTGGGGAACATGTCTCATTCTTGCTGGGAGCAGCATCCCAATGCTGCTCCCAATCCCAGCAATGCTGCTGGGGAGCAGGAACAGTCACCCAGTGTCACCCAGCTTTTGAGCTCCCTCCCAAAATCACACCCTACTCCCCCAGCCCTGGGGACATCCACCTTCAGGGCCAGGAGGGACATTTTGGAGCCTCTCACCAAACTCACCCAGTTTCCCAGTTGTGGGAGTGCTGATGGAAGCCTTGGGAGATGTTACTGCTCCTCTGTGCAAATTCCAGTTGATTTTAATTCCCACACTGGTCACAGATGCCTCTCCCACCTCACTGCTCTGATCCAGCTCAGGGATGGGGTGGGACCCCCCATCTCACACCCTGAAAGTGCCACCAGTGCCAGGCCAGGAGCAGCTGGTGACATCTACTCTTGTGCCCAGTGTCCTTCCAGCAGGGACAGTTTCTGTGCTGGCCACAGCATAGGGGTTTGACAAAATCCAGTGGATTTACCAGCCAATGCTGGACACAGCATAGGGGTATGACAAAATCCAGTGGATTTACCAGCCAGATCCAGGGTCCCCCAGCCCCCACTCCCTCCCCACATCCACCACATGCCACAGGGGTGCACCCACATATTTTTGAATTATTTATTCCCCCAAGATTTGGAACAATTGACAATTGGGTTTGGCTGCAATAACTGCACAGGGAGCTGTGTGGGCTGGGCCCAAGCTGTTCTGGGCCAGGGGGAGCAGAGCCCACTCAGCCCACCCATGGGAGAGGGTTGTGGGGCTGCTTCCCTAGGGTTGCAGACCCAAATTCAGAAGAAATTGTGTGGTTTGTCCTTTTGGGGCTCCTTCCCTAGGGCTGCGGACCCAAATTCAGAAAAAATTGTGTGGTTTGCCCTTTTGGGGCTCCTTCCCCAGGGTTACACACCCAAATTCAGAAGAAGTTGGGGAGCGGTTGCCCTTTTGGGGCTCCTTCCCTAGG
>NW_008672941.1:0-860 GCF_000695815.1 Acanthisitta chloris
CAGGGAGGGTGCAAGGATGCTCGGGAGGATACAGGCATGCTCTGGAGGATGTACGGATACTCGGGGGGATGCAGGGATGCTCAGGGGAATGCAGGGATGCTGAGAAAAGGCTGGAGGATACTGTTGAGGTGCCCTAGGTGTGGGGTGTTGCGGGGTGCCCCAGGTTTGTGGGGTGCAGGTGGTACCTACAGCACAGAGGGCTGGGTGGAGTGTGGAAAGGGCCTCCCATGCCCAGGGGTTGCCGTGTGTGTGCCGCAATGTCCTTGGTGGGGGAGGACAGGATGGGCCAGGGGCTGGGGAACAGACCCACCTGCTGCCGTAGGGCTGTAGCTCCATGAGGGGTTAACAGCCTCCCCACGCAGGAGCCCCAGGCCATGAGTGGTGCCTGGGTCTTCTGGTGAGAGGCAGCTCATCCTGTGGGGTGGCACAGGCTGGGAGCACGGAATGACCTTGGCCAGGCTGGCCATGGAATGCTCTGGAAGCACGAGTGTGCGCACTTGCGTGTGAGTGTGCGTGTGAGAGTGCACAGAGCAGTGTCCCTCTTCCCACAGCTGCACTGTCCTGTGTGTGGAGGCAGTGAGGGTTTGGCATGGAAATGATGGGGAGCACTGGAGCAGAGCACTGGGCAGCCTGGTGGCACCCAACCCCCCTTGCTGCTAGCCTGTGGGCTGCAGTGGCACCTGCCAGCCCGGGGCACTCAGCTTTGTCCTCCCTATAGGCTCAGGTTTGGGTTGTTTCCATCCTCCTCTCCCTGGGAAGGTAAGCAGGGAGCTGGGCTGGATTCAGGGAGCTGGGATCCAACCCACGTGGACTGTGCGGCCGCAGGGAAGGGAGCGAGGGCCCGGCCCCTCCTCACCCTG
>NW_008672941.1:948-1510 GCF_000695815.1 Acanthisitta chloris
ATCCCTAAAGCGTTGGCAGCGGAAGATGTCACATCAATAAATATAGCGGGTGCTCGCGGCGAGATGCCGGGTTAGAGGGGCACCATCCATCAGCCGAGCCCTCGCTGCCAAGGGATATCCCGTTGGCACAGGGGCATGGAATCACCCCTTGGTGCTGCCCTACTCCCCTCATCAGCCCTCGCCCGGGCTGTGCCAGGGAGTCTCAAGCCCTGGGAACCTGCTCTAGTTAAATAAGATAAGGTGCATGAAAAACGCCGAATCCTGGCGAGCTGACAGCGTCTGTCTAAATATTTATCCCTGTTCCGATCAGGCGCTGTGTTCCCATGACAGCACCATTAGCACGTGGTGTGTTTATGGTCTTCCTAGGTGCTGGGCTCCCCCATGGCCACTGCCCCCCCTCCCATGTCCCCCCCGTGCCTTCCTGTGCACCCAGGGGTCACCCCCAGACTGGCAGCTGTCCCCAGCCTTGCACATCCCTGCTGGGCTGGCTGGAGCTGCCAGGAGCATCACGGGCTGGGCAGGGCAGGGAGTGGGTGCCACCTTTGTCCCGTGCAGCCACGGA
>NW_008672941.1:1568-1897 GCF_000695815.1 Acanthisitta chloris
TGCTCCCCCAAAACAGTCTCCTGACCCATCCTGCACGCAGGCACTGAGGGACCCATGGGCACCGGGAATTGGAGCAGGGATGCTCCAGCTCCCTCCTGCGCGTCGCTGTCCTGCCCCGTGACATGGCCTTGCTGGGGCTTTGTGCTCTTGGGCCCACGCGTCCTGCTGTCTGGGGGGTCCCCTGCGCCCCGTGGCAGCGCTCGGAGCAGCGTGTTGGGAGGGATTAGGGCTGTGTCTAAGAAAAGGACTAACTCGGCGGCGTTCCCCAGCGCCACTGCTCTGGCAACACAAACGAAACCCTCGCGATCAGCTGAGCCGCTTGGGCACCC
>NW_008672941.1:2022-7480 GCF_000695815.1 Acanthisitta chloris
ACTTCCCAAAGCTGCCAACGCTGAATTTAACCCTGAGCTCGGGCATGTTTGGGTGGCAGTCACCAGAAGGGCCGGTGGCAGTGCCGGCGTCCGTAGTGGCCGCAGGGCCGGGGGCGGATGCGCTGCACCGGCCCTGCCGCACCGAATACACCAGAACCGGGAAAAAAAGAGAAAAAAGGCAGAAATGATGCTTGTGTGTGACTTCCAGGGGGATCCTGCCTGTTGTGCCGCAGGGCTGTGAAGGATGTGCTGCCCACAGCAGGGTGGCTCTAGGCTCCTGCGGCGGGGGCCAGTTCCTGTCGCGCCTGTGAGCAGGGCCGCGGGCGAGGAGGAGCCCGAGGAGGCTGGAGAGGACACCGGGTGCTGTGGTGCTTTGCCTGCTGCATTGGGGCTGCAGAGGCCAATGGCTCCCCGGGTTTGCAGGAGCAGTGCCCGAAGGGACAGCGGTGTCCCCGGTGCTGTGCTCACCGGGGCCTGGCCTGGCTGAGCATCTCCACTGGGTATGGAACTCTGTGCTGTCCCTCAAGCTGTGGCCACAGGAAACACAGACACTGCTTTGGGCTCGCTTTCATCTAAACAGGTAGATCCCCATCTCAGGAGTCCTCAAAATTGGTAGAGGAAAACCAGACTTCAAATGAATTTCGATAATCTTAATTGTAGCATCTCTGTGACAAGAGCTCATCCCTGCAGCCCTCATGTCCTGTCCTGTGTCTCATCAGGGATCAAACACTGGTTTAACTGGACACAACACAGTGTCTCACACGGTCCCTGCAGGTGCCAAGGGGGTCTGGGCTGCCACCCTCATCCTGCCAGTGCCTGTGGCAGTGCCAGTGCCATCCCCAGAGCAGCCCAGTGCCAGCATGTGCCCAGGTGGTCCCCAATCCTCTCTCCTCCCTCCACAGGGCTGCCCAGCCCGTGATGCCACCCCACCGAGCCACCCCCTGACACGGCCCCTCTCTCGGGGGTTACCAGCAGCCGGAGTGGATCCCCTGGACCTGCCCTGCAGCCACCACCCTGTTTGCTCCGGCGCTGGCCACACCCTCGCGGGCAGAGGGAGAGGCAGATCCAGCTGCTGGCCCCACGCTGGGGCACACGAGGTAGGAGGGACATGGGGCACTGCTGTACACATCCCTCATGGGGACCAGTGTGTCTGGATGGGGCTCCCCCATGTCACCTTTCTCTGAGGCTCGTGCTGCCCGGGTCAGGGGAGCAGGGCACGGTACGCAGGGCTGTGTGGGGTCACCTGTGCTTGGGGTCCCTCTGGCCACTGCTGGTCGTGGGGTGCTGGACCTGTATGTGTCCCCAGAGATGGCCTTCCAGCGGAGCCACAGGCTGAACCTTCTGCGCCTCGTCGTGCTGCTCCTCGTCGCCTTGGCTGGCATCAAGTTCCTCTTCCGTGACAGGTGAGATGACAGCAGGACCCCAAGGGGGTTGGGGTCTGTGGGAGCCCCATGGTCATGCCCGTGTGGATGCTTGGTGCCCCATGGTACTTCCATCCCTGCTTTGCTCCCTGCAGCTTTACCCTGGAGCTGCACAAGCACATCAGCAAGGACAGCGGGTTCTGGGGGGACACAGGTGACATTGTCCAGAACATCATCCCCCAGAGCCAGATTCTGGAGCTCCCAGCAGCAAAGATAACAGCCCTGAGACAAGAGTCTGGGCAGCAGGTCCCCAAGGATGTCAGTGCCACTGAGATGAGGCTGGTCCACCTGGATCTCAAGGGAGCTGCACCCAGAGTCTCCTACCTAGAGCAGGTGAGGATGCACAGGGACAGGGAGGAGGTGCCAATGAGGGATGCACTGAGGGGGCTTGACTTGCTGGCACCAGGGACTGTGTCCTCCCTGTCACTGAGCCCACCCTGCCCTCCCCACAGCTGTTCCCTCTCCTGTCCCAGCTGGGTGCCAACGGTGTCCTCATCGAGTACGAGGACATGTTCCCCTTCAAGGGAGAGCTGGAAGTCCTCAGGTCCCCGTACGCTTACAGGTGAGTGTAGCTGTGTGCAGAGCAGCTACTCCGTGCAGCCCCAGTGGATGCCGTGTGCTGGGGGCTGGGTGTGACCCACCTGGCCCTGTGCCCACGATTACCGTGGTCAGAGTGCCAGGCTGTGCTGCCAGCTGACCAGCTTCCTGCCCCAGTAGGTCAATATTTGTGCCCCATAACAAAGTCCACACAGGTGTGGGGCAGCCAGGGCTGTGTGGGTAGGGTGCCAGAGGAGGAGGAGGAGAAGGAGGAGGAGGGAGAGTGCCCCCACGCACTGCCCTCTAGCTTGGCATCCCCCCCTGAGCCTGTCCCTGCCCTCTAGTGAGGAGGACATCGAGCGAATCCAGCAGCTGGCAGAGCAACACAAGCTGGAGGTGGTTCCCCTGGTGCAGACCTTTGGCCACGTGGAGGTAGGGAATCCCAGTGCCGCTCCTCATCCCGCATCACGGCGGGTTCCCCTGGAAATCCTCCTGATGTCTCCTCCCTGCAGTTCATCCTCAAGCACGAGAAGTACCAGCACCTGCGGGAGGTCGAGCGCTTCCCCAACAGCTTCAACCCCCATGTCCCTGACACCCTGGCCCTGCTCAAGAGCATCTTGTCGCAGGTGATTGAGAAGCATAGGCACTCCACCTGGATCCACATCGGTGCAGATGAGGTGAGCAGTGGGCTGTGCGGAGACCCCAGCCCTCACCCCAGGCACCAGGGCTGCTCCCAGGGGTGCTGAGCATTCCTCTTCCCCCAAGTTCAGGTTTTCCATCTCGGGGAGGGGATGGACTCTAAGAACTGGATGAGCCGCAACAGGGGTGACGTGGGGACCATGTACCTGAAGCACATCAAGGAGGTGCTGGGCTTCCTCGCCGCGCAGTACTGGGGGCTGCGGGCGCTCATGTGGGACGACATGCTGAGGAAGATCAGCGTGGGAGCCCTTCGGGGTGAGGGGACAGGGACAGCAGTGGTGGCACCTCAGATGGGTGTCCTGGCAGTGCCTGTTTTGCATGTCTGCCCTAGCAGGTGTCACGCCTGTTGCTGGCAGGAGCCTGTGCCTGGATTTACAGGGATGTGGGTCTTGGGGAAGCATGAGGATCTCCAGGCATCCTCCTGCTGCTGGCATCAGTGCCAATGTGCCCATGCTGCTCTCCCTGCAGAGTCTGGGATAGCAAAGCGTGTCTCACCCATGGTGTGGTTCTACTCGCCGGACTTCGAGGCTGAGCAGATTGGTAAGGTGATATGCCAGGCTTCAGGGGATGGTGGAGGGATCCCCCTGAGCCTCCCACAGCCTCTGCTCAGCGGCTCACTCTGTCCCACTGCAGGGCCATTCCTGGCCAAGTATGCAGAGAGCGGCTTTGAGGCTGTGTGGTTTGCCAGTGCCTTCAAGGGCACCACGGGGCCGGCACAGACCTGGACCCCCCTGAGCTACCACCTGAAAAACCACCTGAGCTGGCTGAAGGTGATGCAGGCCCTGCCACGGCTGGCCCCGCTGCGCTTCCAGGGCATCGCCCTGACAGGCTGGCAGAGGTAAGGGGTGGTGGGGCCCCCACCCTGTCCTCCCGGTGCTGACACAGCTGTACTGGTGGCAGTGCAGGAGGTGACGATGTGGCTGTCCCTGCTCTGCAGGTATGATCACTACTCGGTGCTCTGTGAGCTGCTGCCTGTCAGCATCCCCTCGCTGGCCATCTGCCTGCAGACCCTGGTGAATGGTGAGCCACCAGCCCCGCCGGCCCTGCTGGGCTCACCCACACTTCCCACTGCCTGCCAGACCCTGTCCTGATGGGAAGGGTGCAGAGGAGAGGTGGGAGGCAGGGAGAGACAGCTTCAGCTCCCCCAGTTTTGGGGGTGCAGTGAAGCCAGGGGTCATCCTGATGGTGGAATGGCCCAAGCCCTTCAGTCCTTCTCCTCACCCTCCCCAGGGGGCTTCACGGAAGAGGCAAAGAGGAAGGTTCTGGATGTGCTGGGCTTGGAGGGTGTGCAGCTGGAGCAGAGCACCTGGTGAGTGGCACAGCATGATTGTGGCATCAGAAGGGGTGCACTGGAGGGGAGCAGGGGGTTGGTCACCCAAATGCCCTGGGGTTCACCCAGCCCAGTGCACCCCATGTGTTGGGCTCACCTCCTCTTCCCTTTCCCCAGTGAAGGCAGGGGAGCATTCCCTGGTGTGGAGATCTACCACATGGTGGAGCAGGTTAATGGCCACCTGAAGGAGAGCATCCTCAAGTCGCTGGAGGAGGAGAGGTGACAGGTGGTGGGAGGCAGCAGGGGCGGTAGCTCTGGCCATAAGGCAGGAGCACAGGAGTTTTTCCACGGGAAGGGACTGGCGCAATGTGCAGCTCCCCATCCCTGGTGGCCTCTGTGCACCCACTCTCTCATGTCTCCCCAGTGCCATCAAGGGTTGGTTCAGCCCCTACCACAGGAAGCGCCAGTTTGGGAACCCTCGCAACATGGAGAGCTTTGGCAGCAAAGTGCTCAAGTATGTGGTGCTGTGGGCTGGGACCCTCCTTGGGTGCCTCTGCAGGGCTGGGAGGGGTCCCAGGCTCAGCTCTGGGGTCCCTCACAGAAGAGAGCTGAACCCCTACTCTCCCTCCTCCAGGCTCCATGAGGACTGGGAGAGCTTCGTCCGTGACCTGCGTGCCCAGCTGGAGAGGACCTACTTCCCTGACACGGTGGAGGAGTGGATGGAGGAGAACGTCAGCCCCTACCTGGACCAGCTGCGGGACCTGGTGCGGGACTACCGGGCCATCATCCGCCTCAATGGGCGGCCGAAGGCCACATAGGAGCTGCAGGGCCCCAGCTCTCACTGCCCCCCAGCTGGGCTTTGGGGGCCAGCACTGTGTGTCTGTTTGCTGGTGACTGCGCTACTGCTGCCGGGTCACACTGTACAGAGCTCCTGCACACCCCTCCACAATAAAGTATTTTCGTAGATGCTGCTGGGTGCTAGAGGGGCCACGGCTCTGCACCCCCCATGCAGGGAGAGGAGCTGGGGCTGGGGTGGAGGGCTGGGGTCTGTTATGCCTCAGCTCCTGGGCCCCTGCTCTGCTGAAGCCGGAGGCATTGGCAGGCACAGGGCAGAGTGTGACAGAGCTCACAGGGTCACCCTTGTGCCTTGTGCTGGCCTCAGGGGCAGCCGTGCCCTCCCTGCAGGATGGGATCCAGCTTGGTGCAGGTGCTGCATGTCCACAGGGCTGTCACCTGGGATGGAGCAGTGACAGGTGGATGCCCCCCCGCCCCCCCCCCACCAGCCACTCTCGTCTCCACCGTCCACTTTCAGCCACTGTGAACCCCTGATCGCTGGGACAGGGGTGAGCACAGTGCTGGATTCCTTTGGAGCCAAACCTTGCCTTCATCTCTCCTTCCTTTGCATCCAGCCCAGCCCCCTGCTGCCTCCCGCACCCGGACAGGGCCCTCCCCTGCGCTGCTTTCCCGTTGGAACCGCAGCTGTGGTGAGGGGATGTGGGGATCTCTGCGTGGGACGAGCCTTCCTGCTGCT
>NW_008672942.1:0-1914 GCF_000695815.1 Acanthisitta chloris
GGGAATCATCAAATCGTGGGATTTTTTAAGGGTTGGGATGGGGTTTAGATATGATTCGGAGTTTAGGGGGTTATCCCATTGGAAGCGCCGCTGTTGCCGTGGTGATAATGGTGGGCGGGGCTTGGAAGGGTCTCCGGTTCGAGTCCCGCTAGAGGAGAAATGGTCGCTGCTCTAATTACAGAATCATTTAGTGAGACGCAATCACCAAATCGTGGGGTTTTTAAGGGCTGGGATGACTCGGAGCCAGGGGGGTTATCCTGTTAGAAGCGCCGCTGTTGCCATGGTGATAAGGGTGGGCGGGACTTGGGGCGCGCTGGGATCCGCCCCTGGCGCCACCTGTTCCGCTCAGAGAACACGGGTTCGAGTCCCGCGGCCGCCGAGTGGTTGGATAAGGGTTGTCACCTCTCAGCTTGTCACTGTCCTAATCACGGAATCATAGAATCATACATCAAATCAGAGAATTTTAGGGGTTGGAATGGGCCTTACAGATCACCCAACTCCCTGCCCTGGGCAGGGACACCTCCCACCAGACCAGGTTGCTCAAGGCTAAATCCAACCGGGAGCTGATGAATGAATAATAAAGTAATGGAATTATGGAATGGTTTAGGTTGGAATGGAGCTGAGAGATCATCTAGTCCCAACCCCTCCATGCCCTGGGTAGGGACATCTCCCTCCAGAGCAGATTGATCACTGCTTCATCCAACCTGGCTGTGAACACTGCCAGGGTTGGGGCATCAACAACCTCCTTTGGGCAGCCACAGCCTTCTTGGAGCATCCACAACCTCCTTGGAGCATCCACAACCTCCTTGGGGCAGCCACAACCTCCCCAGGGCGTCCACAACATTCCTTGTTATCTGGGAGCAGAGCCTGACTCCCACCTGGTTGTACATCCTCTCAGGGAGTTGTAGAGGGTGAGAAGGTCCCCCCTGAGCCTTCTTTTCTCCAGGCTGAGCCCCACCAGCTCCCTCAGCCTCTCCTCATCAGATTTGTGCTCCAGCCTCTTCCCCAGCTTCATTGTCCTCTAGACTCGCTCCAGCACCTCCAAACCTGGGAGGTGTAGGAGCCCAGTCCAGAGAACGTGTGTCTCCTCAGACTAGGAAATGTTTCTCCTCAAACAGGGAGTGTTTCTCCTCAAATAGGCAGCGTTTCTCCTCGGTTAGTTGCCTCTGAGGAATGACACTGAATCTGCCCGTGGGCACCTCTGCCATGCCACAGCTGTGGTGATTCAAGAGCTCCAAATGTCTCTTGTTGTCATTGCCAAAGGTGTGGTTCCCTGACTTTGGAGGAGTCCAAAGTCGGCTCGGAGCAGGGCGGCGAGGCCGTGACTCACGGCAGGAGGGAGGAGAACCCTGCTGAGAGCAGCATGGCAGTGGCAGGACAGGGTGATGCTGTGGCACAGGGAGAGGGTAGCTCCTTGTCCTCATCCCAGCACCTGGAAAGCTCAGGCAGCAGGTCCTGAATCCCTGCCCTCCATGAGGAACTCACTAATCTGCCCCTAAGCAGCTCAGGCATTGGGTTCCTGAGCCAACAAGGTTGATGAATCTCTCCATGACCCATTCTGAGGGAGCCATTCTGTAGCTGTATGGATGCACAGGAGATGCATCCACACACAGGTGCATGGATGAGGGCCAGAGCAAAGGTTTCAGCAGCAAAAAAGCATCCAGCCCTGCACCAGCTGCAGGGATGTGGAGCTCACCTCACCTCCCCTGTCCCCACCCTTGCTGTACACACCCACATCCCGTTTGAATTAATCCCTTTCCCACAGGCCCCCCTTGCTCCCAAATCAGGGTAATACAGGTGTTTTCCCCACCTTAGCAACCCTTTTATCTTCACCACACAAAGGGATCCCAACTCCCTGACTCATTTGCCTTTCTCTTTTCCAGAAACCAAGCCATAATCTATCCCCCTTATCCA
>NW_008672942.1:1942-6803 GCF_000695815.1 Acanthisitta chloris
GGCTGGCAGCTCACATAGGGATGAAGGTGATCCATGGCTCGGATCAGTGCCTCTGACAAGAGTTTGTTCCTGCCTCTTCCACCTCTTTGAAGTGGTTCTTGTCCCACCCATGGCTGGGAACCCCTGCTGCAGCATGTGGGGCTTTCAGCAAGTAATGGGGAGCAATGAAATCCTCTGATCAGTTATTCTGGAGCCACTGTAATGGCAAATCCTTCCATAAAAACACCTACACATGGCACAGAGCCAGAGAACTGGCCAAGCCAGGCTCTGGAGGCTCCACAGCCCCTGGGAGGCTGCATTCAAATGGAGACTTCAAGAAGATCAGCTGTGTTCCCAAGAAGCTGCTGCCTTGTTTCCCACTGTCTGAGGAGGAGCCTCAGCATGTGCCTTTGCAAATGCCTAGGGAGATGAGACCTGGAGCTTCAAAGTGGCCACAGAAACTCTGGTGGTTCAAGCCCTGGCAGGAGCTGCCCTGGTGGGATGGCAGCACTGCAGGGCAGGTGCAGCAGCACAGAGCAGGTCTGGGCTCAGTCAGCCTCCAGGGCAAAGCCAGAGGGTAATGTCCTCACCCTCACATGGTCCTCATTGCCCTGGAGGCACCCCAAATGTGTGGGAAAGGGAATGGCTGGAGTGGAGGGCTAGCACAGAGTGGGGAAATGTGGGATGTGCAGAGCTACAGTGAGAAGGGAACCACATCAGCTGACATTCTTGTACCCAGCTCTGGCTCCAAGCAGAACTGCCAACCCACTGCCACCCACCAGCACCCACCACCCCACCTCTGTGCCCTCCTTAGGGTTGGAAAAGCCTTCTAATCAGGACCAACCATTCCCCCAGCACTGCCAAGGCCACCACTAACCCATGTCCCCAGGTGCCACATCTATGTCTGTTAAACCCCTCCAGGGCTGGAGACTCTGCCACTGCCCTGGGCTGCCTGTTCCAGGGTTTGACAGCCCTTTCAGGGAAGGAATTTTTCCCAATATCCAATCTAAACCTCCAGTGCTGCAACTTGAGGCAATTTCCTCTCACCCTGGCCCTTGTTCCCTGGGAGCAGAGCCTGCCCCCCACCTCCTGCACCTCCTGGCAGGGAGTTGTAGAGAGAGAAAATGTCTCCCCGAGCCTCTTTTTTCCCAGGCTGAGCCTCTCTGCCAGCTCCCTCAGCTGCTCCTTGTGTTCCAGCCCCTTCCCCAGCTCCATTCCCTTCTCTGGACTCACTCCAGCACCCCAATGTGTGTCCTGCAGCGAGCAGAGGGCACATGCAGGATCCAACACATGGCACACAGCCCTGGCTCCAGGAAAGCTGCTTCTTCTGTGCTCTGTCCCCACCTGAGACCCTGCACAAATCTTTCTCCCACTGAGTTTCTCAGCACATACCAGAGCAGAGGTGATCACAATCTAGGGGCAGAGTTAAACGCAGAGCTCTGGGCTCTCACCCCATGTATATGAATTAGGGCTGTAATTCCACCCCATGGTGTGGATGGCAAAAGGGAACAGACACTGCCAGACCCTTCTCACAGACATTTGAGCTTTGACCCTTTGGTTTATGACTGCCCTGGAGCCACCACGTGATGATATGCAGCAATATCCAGGGAAGGAGTGTCTGCACTCAGAAAGAATGACAGGGCCCTTATCTAGGAGAAGTTTCCACTCTTTAAACACAGTTTTCAAACAAAAGGCTCTGCTCCTCCGATGAGTAATGCCACTGTTTCTCCTCTCCACCACACAGTCACCTCCCAGGCTGGGACTTTTGCAGAATGAAACTAAGCACTGCATAAACCAGTGAATACCACCTACCACTGCATGCACCAGGGAGGCTGCTCAGGTCCTCTGGAACAGTCTGTCAGTGCCCTGCAGTGGAGACATGGGTTAATTACATATGGCACAGGGAGCCTGACACTGTCCCACACCTGCAGACCTGAAGGCAGGGGAAAACATGGGTGGGAGGTCCCAGCAGACACCACAGCAGCTGCTGCAGGGCCAAACATCTCATCCTGCCTCACCTCTGCCCGACTGCAGCAGGTGTGACAGCACCTCCTTTGTTCCAGCCATGAGCTGTCCCCGTCTCTTCCGCCTGAGCCAGTTCCTCCTGTTACATGGAGAGGTGGAGATGTATGCAAAAACACTCTGTCTGGATCTGGGGAACACAATTCTGCTCTTCCCAGGCTCACGTGGGGTTGAAATGCTCAGGTCCTCAGCAGGGAAACACTTCAGTGCCCTTCCTGCCTCCACCAAGTAACTGCCCCCAAAACCATCGCTGACAGCATGGGATGAGCTCCAGGAGGAACCAGCCAGGAGCTCCTCACACACCTCAGGCACTGAGCACTGCAGGAAGGAGCTCCACTGCACACTACAGATAACCTGCAAAAAGGAAAGCAGGAAATCCTCCTACTCCCACCACCACTCTGGCTGCAGTCCTGCAAAGATTCTTTCCCAGCTCTTCATGCTCACCCACCATGGGAATCAGTGCAGAGCTGCACAGAGAGCACCAAGTGTCTGTCTTGGAGCACAGGGAGGGCACAGCCCTGGTACTGCCTGCCCAACAAAGCCCCTCTGGCCATGGGACACCCACTGCTGCCTCTCCCACCCCCGAGTTTGACTCAAGAGCAGGGCTGAGAGACCAACACAGGAGGGAGAGCCCTGGTTTAAAGGGAAGAGTCTGCAAAACACACAGTGCCATGTCTTTGAGCATCCTTCATGCCCTTGTCAAGGCTGAACTCTGCCAGGCCCTGGGAAGGGCATCACCCTCCAATGGGGGCACAGTGCCTGTGGGATTGCACAGTGTCCACACAATTCTTCCTCCAGAAAAGAGAAATTCAGGCAGGCAGAGGCTGTCAAACCTCAGTGCTGGAAGCAGGCAGAGCCAAGAAATCCTTGACAAAAACAACAAGGATAATTTAGCATCAAATTTGTATGTATAATGCTCTCCAGTAGGAAGGAGTTGTTAGATTGCACCGTGGCAGGAGAGTTTATTGCATCAGAGGGAAGAGCAGTGGGTGTGAGATGTTTGCCAATTATACAATCTCTGGCTGTTTCTCCTGGGCTGGTTTGGTGAGGGGACAGCTCCATCTTCATCTCGGTGCTATCAACCACAGCACATGGTCAGGCGTGGGGGGCTGTGGGGAGAACAAAGGGATGCAGATTTCCTGGGAGTCTGCTTTTGTTTGCCCAAGCAAGGAGAGTGACTCAGATTTCAGCTCACTCCTGTAACTCAGCCAACAACAACACGTCCTCAGCCACTGAAGGCGATAACTGCGATCTGTGTGCTGAGCTAAAAACAGCTCAAACCCATCCACACAAGGGCCAGGTCAGGCACTAAGGCAGGAACCATGTGCTGAACCCCCACACTGTGACAACAGCATCTTCCTCCCACAGCATCACTCAGCTCCTGGGATCTGCTGGGAAACTCCCCTGGAGCAGCAGGGATGAGCTTGGGGTGTGCAGAGTCACAGCTGGAGCTCCCTGAGAACTCTCCTGAGTGCTCACAGGTCCTTCCAACACAGCTGCTAAAGGCCTTGCAGAAATGCTTTCACTTCCTGAGAAATGCTCCAGGAAAAAGCACTTCCTTGTGCTTAAGGACTGGCTTGACACATCCTTGCTCTGTTGTCTCCTGGATCTGAGCTCCTTTTTCGTGGCTGTGAGGTACATCCACAGCTCATTGGAAATGCCAGAGCAGGAACTGCTCCCCCTCAGTCTCATATTGAGGAAAAGGACAACTTAAGCAGACAAAGGGGAGGATTAGATTGGATTTTAGGAAGAAACTCTTCCCTGTGAGGTGCTGAGACACTGGCACAGGCTGCCCAGAGAAGCTGTGGCTGCTCCATCCCTGGAAGTGTTCCAGACCAGGTTGGATGGGGCTTGGAGTAACCTGGGTAAGTGGAAGGTGTTCCTGCCTGTGGCAGGGTGCGGAATGAGATGAGCTTTAAGCTCATTCCAACCCAAACCACTCTGTGATCCCATGAGACTCCCAATCCCAGTATAGATCCCTGGCTCCAGTGCTGCTGGGCAGGGTGAGCTCCCAAGGCTGTCAGCACTTTATCCTGTGACAGGATCAGGTAGTGGTGCCTGTGCAAACTGTGCTGTACTGGTGCAAACTGAGGTTTTCCGTAGGATTTGCCCAGGGATTACCACCCACAGCAGTGGGACAGCCTCTGTATTTCCAGCTTTATCTTCCTTTGGAACAGGCCTCTCTGAAACACAGGCTGGAACACATTATGGTGTCAGAGGCAGCAAGAGGTGCTGCCAGGACAGCACACACCTGAGCAGCTGTTTAGCCTCCAAGTCCTCTGTGCCAGGACTCAGCACGTCCATTCATGCATGTTAACAAGAGGCTATAAATACTGCAGGTCCTTCCCTGGCCAGTGCCACGTGCTGCAGCCTGGCAGGACAGGCACTCCCAGGCACCACCCTGGGCACAGAATCATCAAGGCTGGAGGAGACCTCTAAGATCATCAAGTCCAACCATTAACCTGCCATGTGCCACCACAAACTCGTTCATCCACCACAGTCGCAGGGGCAGCCAAAGGTTGAGGCTCATGGAGCACTGGATCAAAACAGTACTGGGGCTGCAAACACCCCTTGGATGAGCTCCCATCCAGCTGGTGGTGAACATCTCCTGCAGAGTCCTTGTTTGCAAGGGGTTGGAATGGTTTTCCATGGTGGCCAGAGAGCACTCGGCTCTCTGGAGCTGCTCCGTGCATGGAGGGAACAACCCTGATGGAAATTTCCGTGCACTTCAAAGCACAACCCCAGGATATCTGCCTTTGTGAGAGAGGATCCTGAGTTAAAAATTAATGACATTCACTTTTAGGATCATTTACTTTCCTCCATGCAAACGGCAGGATTTCTGCCAGCCTCTCCACACCGG
>NW_008672942.1:6830-32415 GCF_000695815.1 Acanthisitta chloris
GCCTCTGGTGACTAGAGTGCCAATTAATACCAGGTAATTAACACACTGGCAAGGGCTGGCTGAATCCCACCCAGATATTTTGCAAACTCTGCGTGTTTGGGGAGTGTCTTCACCAGCTTTTGAAGTTCTGAGCTGTGAACTCACAGCAAAGCATCATCCTGCACTGGAAACTGGGGCTGGGCCATTAGAGCAAACATGCCTCAAGAAGCAAACATATTAAGGATTAATTAAATACCAGGTTATATTTAATTAAACCTCTTCTCAGAAGTATGTAGAGGCAGGAATCTGGAGCAGGTATCCAGTCTTCCTTGCACTCTCCTGTTTCCAAGTGCAGTTAGACTCAGAGCTGTTTAAAACACCACACTGGGGGGATGTGGATCTTTTCTCCAGGAACCCTGATGGCACTCCCAGGGTTGGGGGTACCCATCCCTATTCCCACACACAACACCCACCCTGGGAATGGTGGAATCCCCCACGAGCACCCAAAGACCTTCTGGAATCTGCAGCGGTGACAAGTGCCAGCCCTGAGCTGGCACAAGAGCAGGGACCCATGGGTGGCTCATCCTCCTGCTCCCCTCTCATTTTGTGATGACAAACTCATCCCTACTGTTGCCTGCAAGAAAAGCACCTCAGCCTGGAGCTCAGCACGAGGATAACAGCCTGAGCATCCACTGCTCCCCCCCAAACAAGCAGCTTTGGCTGCAGCACAGCCAACCCCCAGTGCTGGCAGGAACAGCATTTTATGTACTGCCTTTCTAGGGTATCCCCATTCCCTGCCTTCCCAGGGGGACTGTGCAAAGAAAGAAACAACAGGATCTTATGGATTGGAAAATACTTTAACCATAGAGAATAGAGCTTTAATTTTTTTTCTTTCTGAACAGCAATAAGGAACAGTTTACATTAAAAAAAAAAAAAAACCAAAACAACCCAAAAGCATGAATAAAATAATATAAACCAGATATTATACCACAGTGTGGAGTTCAGATAAATCTAAGAACATTAGCAGCACTTCTACAAAGAGATTAAAAGCTATAAGTGCTCATTAAGCTCAGATAGAGCAACTCCCAGAGACCGAAATGGCATCCAACAGAGAAAAGCAGCAATTCAGTGTAGGGCAACAGAAAAGTCCAATGCCAGGACATCAGATACATTCACACCCCTGTGCTGAGGGGCAGTTCAGAGCCTGGGATGGTGTGTGTCACCCCAGGGTGGCTGTTGGCACCCACTCACCCTGCCCAGCTCTCCAGGGAAGTGACAATCACGAGTCTGAGGTTACATCCACGCTGCATTCTCAATGAGGGTTGTCATTCTCTCCGTGTGGGAAAAGCAGCTTTCTCCTCCCCTGGCTCCTGGGAATTACCCTCTCCAAGGAGAGAGTGAATTTCTGAGAATTTAAGTGGATTTGACATAGTCACGACCATGACATTTTTAGTATTTCAGGATCCAGGATCAGGATTTCCAACTCCTTATCATCCTTAGCAGCAAAGCCACACCCACTCCTAAAATTCCATGTATTTAAGGTCTTGTGCATAGTTTAACTTTAGCATTGATTGATTAAGAAAAAAAAAAAGGATAAATGGTGCTTTTCCCCTCCCATCAAAGAGCTGATGCAAAGTGCCCTTAGCTCCCAGTCACATCCCACTGCTGATGGCTCTGGAGCCACCATGGAGAAGGAATTGTCACCTGCAGCTCTGTGGGCTCTGCTCAGCCTCCATGTGCAAAACCAATTTAGAAAAGGAAGTTATTAAACTACAGGATGGAAATTTAGGGCTAAATATGTTTATCACTGGCCTAAAATTAGACACACATTACACCATTGCCATGGCTGTTCCAGCATGGACATTCTTCAGGAAGGGCAGGATTGGGGCAAAGTTTAGAAGGAATCCACACCCTGAACTGGGTCAGTGTGTGGCTGTGGCACCAGAACAGCCTCAGCTAGGGCCCAAGTGGGCTCCAGAGAACAGAAACGTGGGTAATGTGGTTATTCAGGGCAGGTAATGAGGGTAATGACTTCGAGTGAGATCACTGGAGCAGCAGGAACATCAGTGGCATTTGATCAACTTCAGGGTGTCTGAAGAAAACCTTTTACAGACATTTCTGAAACTAGTTCTGGTGAGTTCCAACCCTTCCCCTAGTGCTTGGAAGGTGTCACTCCATCTCTATATTGTGCTCTATCAGTTTGTGCTCACAGGATAGTAAAATGCTGAAGATGAGCCCAGAACTGCTCAGTACTCAGGGAAATCTCCCACATGGAGTGAAAAACAGAGGTTTTGAGGACATGGCAATCATTTTGGTCCTGCTGATGAACAGGCTCAGAGCAGTGATTGAAGATCCTGACTACAGTTTCTCCCAGTGCAGGGGCTGAGCTGGCTACTCAGGATAAACAAGGAAAGAGAGGAAAAACACCCCAGCAGAGTGAAATATGTATCAAATCAATAAAAAAAAATAAATAGGAAGAATCTCATCCCATAAACTGCTCTTGGCCATGAGGTTTATGTCTCCTGGGTGGGACTTAGGGATGGGCTCAGGGTGCCCATATTTGGGTTCCCAGCAGATCTGTGATCCCAACCAACCCCATCAAGGATAGTCCCATCTCTTGGCCTGTTTTTCTCTCATCAGTGATGATGGGTGACACCTGCAGCTCCACTGCTGGATCCCAGTGCATTTGGATAGGTTAAGGGATGCTCACTGCAGCAAGGGCTGGATGAGGCAAGGACTGGGCAGCAGCAAGAACTTCCCATGCAAAAAAAACCTCTCAGTCTTCATGAAAAACAGCAAAGAGATTCAGAGGTTCAACACAGTAAGGAAAAAGTGCTAAAAAAATCACACATTTAGGAACAAAGACAACTTCAAAAGGGTCTGCATGACTAACACTGCAAGAGATTTGTACCAGAAGCTGGTTGAAAGTTGCATCAGCACAAAGCTCAAATGCAGGGAGAAAATCCATTAGTCACTCCCTCAGGGAACTTGGGACCAGGACACAAACATTCACTGTGGTTAACACCAAGCTCATCTGTGAGCTGAGCAGCTCTAGCATGAGACAAACCCCAAATCCACAGCTTGGTGGATGCTCAGTGGGTGATGGAAGCTGGACAGCTCAGCCCATGGAGCTCATCCTTCCTCTGGCTCAGCTCTGGAGTGACCCAGAGCAGAGAACATAGAGAATGCAGCAGACTGGGCAGAGTGCATAGAGTCATGGAATGGTTTGGGTTGGAAAGACCTTAAAGCTCATCTCATTCCACCCCCTGCCATGAGCAGGGACACCTTTCCCTAGCCCAGATTGCTCCAATTCCCATCCTACCCAGCCTGGGACACTCCTAGGGATGGAGCAGCCATAGCTTTCTCTGATCAACCTGTGCCAGTGCCTCACAGGGAGGAATCTCTTCCTAAAATCCAATCTAAACCTGCCCTGGCAGTTTAAGCCTCAGCAGCTCCAGTCCCTGGTCCCCCAAGCTAAAGATATTCCCTGTGTCAGTGTCACTGCTGTGGTGGATTTCAGCTGCACAGAGCTGCTGGGATGAGACATTCCTCTCCCCCAAGGAACCAGACAAGATGACTGTATAAGGACAAGCATTTCCCTGCTCCTTCTCGGTGGTAAACAGCCAATCCTCAGCTGCACAGCCAGCACAGATCCATGCTGGCTCTCAAGGGCACAATTCCCACTGCTGGAACCCCAGAACAACACAGTCTCAGGGTGATCTAGCAGGGGGCAGAGCCAGGCAGGAGAGGCAGAGGAAGGAAAAGGCTTTCCTTACATTTTAGCAGCTTTTAACCACCAAACAGCTCTCAAGCCACAGATTCCTGGTGGTGCCTCACTCTGGGTCTCCACAAGCATAACAACCTACCATGGAGACTGTGGAAAGATGCTCATAACCAAGCTAGGACCAGACAGGGACAGAGCACAGAGACTGTCACAGCCCGTTTCAGACCACCCAGGAGCACAAAGATGGACCTCCACATCCAGACTCAAGATCCCACAGGAGCATTGGGGAGCAGATGGTTTTCCCTGGGTTTTGGAGGAATTGGGATGGAGCAGTGCATGGGGCTGTGTCGGCAGCAGGGCTGGGCTGGCTGGGGCTGGGCAGGAGAGTGGGTCACAGCTCCACTGTGCTCTGCACAGGCCATGGACACTCCCTCCCTCCCCAAACAGGGGAACCAGCCACAAATGAGGAAGCTTTTAGTCCTAGATTAAACCACAGACCATGTTGATTGGATTATCCAAAGTCTTTGCAACCCACACCAAGCCCCAGCTGTACAACTGTTCTCACCCAGACCCAGAGCTTGAGCAGAGTTGCCCCTGCTCAGCACCACAGCTGGAACAAAGCTTCTTTAGAGCATTTTTTCCCCTTCTTTTTTAGTTCCTCTTGCCCAGTTTTGAAGTCAGAATTAAAGCAAAGCCAAGCTGAGGTTGTGGTTCTGCTCTGAGCTTCCTTTTGCCCCACAGAACATCTCTCCCAGCACAGGGACAGTGAAAGATTGGCACATCATGGAGTAGGTGCTATAGAAACCACACAGTTCTCAGAAGCAAAAAGAGTCCCTCACCCCCACCCCCTTCAAAAAAATAACCCACTTAATTCACATATTTCCTCTTCTATACTGTATATATATTATATATAGACACAACTCTCTGGTAAACATTTACAAGATATTGTAAGGAACACTGAAGATGTCTATGCCCATTTGCACAACACACTCACACAGCAGCACACGAGGACACACAGTCAGGTACAACCAATAAATAAACACTTGTTCCCCCCAGAAATGATTCAAAAAAACACTGCTATTGAGCGGCCCAGAGACACTCTCAGAACACACAGCAAGGATTGTGCAGAATTTCTTGGCTGTTTGTGTTTAAGAACCAAGGAAAGAAGAACAGAAGCTTGAGAAGGAAAAGTGTCAGTGATGTTGCTTGGTCAGACTCTGCTCAGGTGACCTGTGGGTTCCTGACCCTCAGGAAAGGGAGGACAGAGACTTCCCTTCCCCTCCAGATAGGTGACACAGGCTGTCCTTGAGCCCTGAGGGAACAGGAGCAGCCTGGCAGGGAGGGAGGGAGAGCATGAGCTTTTCACTCTGCTTGTTGGAAAGATGAAAGATTCACACAAGATTCACTTGGCAGATCTGAAGCTCTGTGTTTCCTGAGCTCCGACAGAGCAGCACCCTTGGAGGATTTACTGCAGCAAACTGCTTCAAGGAGTTTCCCAGGTGGTTGTACACATCTGTTGGGACTGTGAGGAGCAAAGGGATGCCCATTGCTCCCCCACCTGCCACAGCCTCTTCCTCAGAGGGCTCAGGATGTGCCACTGCTCCCTGTCCTTCCCAGCTGTGACCTCCACATTCCAGCACAGCTCAAAGTGCTGATTTTTCTAGCTGATTTGCCCAGAAACAGCAAACCACTTCAGCACGCTCCTCAGAACTTTCCTGAAGCAGCAGTTTTCTCTCAATGCAGGTTGACATCTGTCTTTTTTTTTTTTCTGCAAGCAACATCTGACACGAGCCACGAGCCAACACAAACCAGCACAGACAGATGTTCCACAGGAGAAGGGAAGGGTCCCTTTCCCTTCTGTGGGCAGCACTCTGGCAGCAAAGCAAGGGCAGGGCCTTCCCTTGCAGAGGGGCAGAGGAGAGCACACACACATCACACACTGCACAGAGGGGGAACATTAAATTTTGCAGCAAAACTTGAGAGAAAGTACCTTAGAGAAAGAGCTCCAGCCCAGAGCCTCCTCTCCCTGGCTGGGCTGAGCCCTCTGGCCACCCACACCTCTCCTTGTCCTGTTTTGTTTTTACCTGAGTTGAAAAATGCCTCTGGACCCTCGGCAGGGCAGTCTGGCTGGGACACAGCCTGGGTGGGACACGGCAGCTGGAGAGGCACTTTGTGCAGTGGGCTCCAGGAAAAGTGACCACACAAGTGCATCTTCCCAAAGCAAAGACCACTCAGGGACCTTGGGCTATTCTCCTCTTGGCAGGCAGGTGGGAGAAGCCCAACAAGAGCTAACTGGAGACTTTCAGTGGGCTCAGGGGACTCGAGAGCCAGCCCAGAACACAAGGAGAACCCGCAGGCACCAAGGGGATTGTTTGAGCTGTCGAGCTCCGAGCAGCCAGTTTGAATGGATAGAAGGGGAGACAGGCACCATCAGAGGGAAAGTCAGGATAATCAGGAGCTCTGACTTGCCTTCTGAGGAGCTCTCTCCTCACAGGGGCTGCAAAGGAACGACAGGGAGACCAGACTCCTACCACGAGCAGCTAGAGTAAGGCAGGTAAGGACACCTCCAGCCTGGAGTTCCCCAGAGGAGGTGAGGAGCAGATTTCCCAGTGTTCAGAGCTCATTGGTGAGGTTGGATTCTACAAGAAAAACCCAATGCTGAATTTGGAGCTCTTCTGAAAAATCCATCCAGAGATGAAACTCTTGTGTGCTCAGGTACTAGAGGAACAATGTAAAATCCCAGGGAGAAAACAGAGCCCTAAGAACGAAAACACTAAAGGGGATGCAATGCATCAAGGGACAAGATCAAAAGAGGAATTTCTGTGATCAAAGTCCCCCCCTGTTACTGGCAGAACCTCATCATGTTGGTAGGAAGCTGAGAGCTGGCAGCATCCCTGTGCTGGCAGGGCACAATGGGAACAGCTGCCCAGGGAAGCAGCTTCATATCTGTGCCACAGAGGTTCTGTGCTGGCCCCTGGCAGCTCTGCTCTCCCAGCCCCTGGGCCCTGCCCTGGGGTGCTGGCAGTGCCTGGGCAGTTGTGGTGTCAACCACACCTGCTGCAGCAGGGCCAGGAACTGACTGCCTGGTCTTGCTCCCGACACAGCAACACACACCTGGGAGGATCTTTGGTTAAGTCACTGCAGCAGGCTGAGAGGGTCTGAGCCAGGGTCCCTGGGCCTAATGCTGAGCACAGCACTTGGGGAGCTGAGGGTATGTCCAGGTCAGACAGCAGTACATGTCCCACGACCTGAGTGGCACAGGGGTGGCACTTGGAGACACGGGAGAAGGGAGGAAGCGTCGGAGGGGAGTCCTGGCTCTTTGGATGCCTCCTCTGCCCCATGTCCTTCACTTGTTCTCGATCAGAGTCTGCACCTTATAGACCAGGTCCCGAGCCAGCTTCAGGATCTGCTTCGTGTTGTGCCTCTCAGCCATTTCTGAACACACACAAAAGGGACCCAAAGGTTAGACCTGAGCAGCTCAGTGTGTCCTCCCCAGCCCCACAGCTCTGCAGCTGTGAGCTCCTGCCCACATTCCCAACACCTTCCCTCACAGAGACACCTGGAGAGCCATCCTTAACAGCTCCTTGGGATGATGAGAGCCAGCAGCAAGCACAGCCACACTCAGCTCCCTTCAGCAGGGCAAGGTGGGGCACTGCTGGGGAACACAAGTGGATTCCCCCAGCACCACCAGATCCCTCAAGCCTGACTGTTCAGGGGCACAGAGGCTCTACCACCACGTTCTTAGCATCCCCCTCAGCCCCCCAACACACTGCTCTGTGTGTGAAACATGGACAGCACAGCACAGCTAGGAGTGTCCCCAGTCTGCCATGTGCTGTCTCCACCTGCAGAGCTGCCACACAGTGAACCCGACAGGACACAAACTGTACCATTGAAAAACTTGATGATGTCTGTAAAATCCATGTTGTTCTCCAGGATGATGTCCCTGTACATCTCCACCAGAGCCAGGGCTATGAAGAGCACATAGTGTGCAGAGGAGACATGTGCTGCAGCCCAGATGGTCTCCCAGACAGCAAACACATCATCATACACCAGCTCTGTGGACACAGAACAGCCCAGCAGTTACCAGCAAGACCAGCAATGAATACACCACTGACTCTCAGAGCTCATGGCAGTGCTTGGGTGAGATCTTCCCACAGGAACCTGTTCCAGTTGAAAGCAATAAGTCAGTCATCTGCAGGGAGAAATACTCCAGGCTGCAGCAGGTGACACAAGCCTCAGAACACACTGCCTGGTGAGGCTCAGCAGCAGCTCTGGAACAACAGGTTCTGTATCTAGACAAAACAGTCAGACACACATCTACCAGAGAAGAAAAGGGAAACAGGAGCTTATGGTAAAAAGTTAAATTCAGACTGTTGAAGCTCAGAGTGTGCTGAGGAGCCTGGAAGCATGACAGACCCTTCTCCCCTTGGGTGGTCTCAGCACACACCTCTCTTGAAGTCCAGGAGAAACCATCGGTAGCAGAAGTAGAAATGAGTGTAATCACCATTCTGGTGCATCAGCTCAAAGAGCTCAGAGTCCAGGATCTGTGAAGGAAAGCAAAAGGGAGCTCAGCAGTGCACACCCAAGGCACCAGCCATCCCTCTGCCTGCTTCCCTCTGCTCTCCTAACACACCACCTTCTCCCTCCCATGTTATTCCAGGCTGTCCTCACAGCCCCTGTTCTTCCTCCTGCTTCCCTCTCAGTCCCTCATCCCAAGACCAGCTTTCCCCTCGGGTATGAGATGCCACTGCCCCCCTGCCAGGATCCCTCACCTGGATCAGTGACCTCATGTTGGCAAAGTGGGTGTCCATGGCTCCTCCATGGGGGAAGTTCTGATTCATCCTCTTCATCAGCTCAGAGAAACAGCTGAAAGCCAGAGCCTCTGCAGGGAGGAGAGACAGCACTGCTGGGCTGTGCTGGCACTGCTGCAGCTGCTCCCACAGCAGGAACATCCCCCCAAAAAGTCCAAGCAGTGTCCAGGTTGGGCTCCTGGGAACCAGACAGCATCAAGGATAAAGGGGATCCTGCTCCACACCTCTAAGCACTGGACCCTCCATGCAAAGAGCCACCACCAACCTGGCAGATTCCCCCAGCAGCAGATCTCTCCATGTGCTCCCACAAAGGGATAGGGAAAACTGAGCAGAGCTACCTACTCACCATCATCCAGGATGACCAGGAGAGGGGCCAGCAGGTCACACATCCCCTGCACGTAGCCAATCTCAATGTGCTGCCAGATGTAGCTGTGTGAGAGAGCAGAAGAGGTGACCTGGGACCTGAGAGTGCCCCTGCCCTGCCTCCCTCCCTGGGCTGCTGGGCTAAACCACACCTGCTCAATCTGTTATCCCTGGGCTGTAAAGGGTTATACTCCTCTGGTGACTTCCAGGTAAGGCATACATGGCCATGGCCAGCGCAGGGAAAATTGCAGGGAAAAGCAGAATGGGAGAGCACAGCACAGTGGGGTCACTGGTTAGAGGGCAGAGACTGATGGAATTTGTTAATTCATCTCTCATTCTCATCCTTTCCCCTTGATTGATCCTCTTGGTTCTCTCTGCACAGCACTGCCTGCCTTGCCTTCCCATTCCTAGTGTCCCAGGAAGCACCCAGCCCTGCAGGGATATCTTCCCTTATTTGGTAGCAAGTCAAAATGTGTTCAGAGAGGACTCAGATGTGCTGCTGGCACAAGGGAATGATCTTTTCCAGCCTGCCCACTGGTTCTCCACAATCTGCTGTACTGTAGGTCTAATCTCAGCAGAGATCTCCAGCTCTGGCTGTCGGATGAAGTGACAGCACTGAGGGAACAGCAGCTTCTCTTCGTGTTTGCAACATGAGTAATTATATTTTATCCTTCACTGCCCATGGAGCAGCAGCTGAGCTGGAGCTGGTCTGAGCCTGTGAGTGTCACTCAGCAAGCTCTGAGGCACAGGGCCAAGCAAAGACACTCAGAAATGCCCCCAGGAATGGCTCCCTCCTGGGGGTTTGGGCAGGCACTAACCACCCAGTGCTTCAAGAGCTTCCTCATTAGCAGTACAGCTCTGGGAGCTGAGCCTCATTAAAGCATTTTCCAGGCATATCCCAGAGAGCAGGTGGGCTGCAGTGGGTTCAGCCCAGGAAGCCACTGCCTTGGCCACCAACAGCCATGGGGAAGGACAGCTGGACACGCTGGCCTGGGGACCCACAGTGCCCTTGGAGCTGCAGTGCTGGGATGATGGGGGAGCTTGGGGGAGGAACTCAAGGAGGCTAAACTCAGTAACCAGAACAAAGATTGAGGCTCCAGCCTCGAGGTGAACTCAGGGAAAGGCCCTGACCCCCCCAGCTCCCACCTGCACATGACATTGCGGAGCTTCTCCAGGTTGGCAGGGGTGAAGTACCAGTAGTTGCGGTCGCAGCGCTGCACGTCCTTCTCGATGCGGTGCAGGTTCACCGTGTACATGTCCAGCAGCTCTGGCTGCCCAAAACAAAAGCAAAGTGGATTAGTTTTAAAATAAAAAGCAAGAAGAAAGTTGTAAGGGTAACAGAGTGACAGGGCAGAGTGTGGGTGGAAGGTGGGAATGTCCCTACACCCAACTGTGGGATCAGCACAGGGCAAATGCAGGTGAATCCTCCCTCTCTGCTCAGCCCTAGTGAGCCTTGGTGTGTTCAGTTCTGGTCTCCACAAGGAGGACAAGGAGCTGCTGGAGATGGTCCATGAGGGCCACAGAGATGATTGGGGTCTGGAGTACCTCTCTGTTGAGGAGAGACTGTGGAGAGCTGAGCCTGATTAGTCTGGAGAAGGCTGAGAGGGATCCATCAATCCATACAAATATGTCCAAGGGGTGTCAGGATGGTGCCAGACTCTGTTCAGTGGTGCCCAGTGACAGCACAAGGAGCAATGGCCACAAACTAAACCACAACAAGCTCCACCTCAACACGAGGAAGAACTTCTTTCCATGGAGGGTGGCAGAGCATTGAGACATGTGCCAAGTGAGGGTGTGGAGTCTCCCTCTCTAGAGACCTTCCAAACCCACCTGGACATGTTCCTGTGTCACCTGCTCTAGGTGACACTGCCTTGGAGTGGATGATCTCCAGATCCATCCCCAACTATCCTAGGATTCTGTGGTTCTGTGAATAGTGAGGCAGCCAGGAAGAAACTCACCCTGAGCAGGTCCATACTTACAGAGTAGGTGACACCCGTGGAGGACAGAGCAGATGTTTCAGTGTTGGTCAGGTCAGTCACAGCCAGAGAATCCAGCTGTGGGTACAGACTCTCCATCTCTGGCTCCTCAGAGAGGTTATCCTCACTCTCCACCAAGCTCTGCTTCTCAGCCTCACTGTCTGCCCAGCTCTCCACCACGGTCAGGGCCACAGCGTCGCGGTCACGCAGGACTCCCACGGAGCCCTCACCCATGGGAGCAAAGTCCACACTGCCACCAGTGGGAAATTCCCCTTCCAGGCTGTCTTGGCCTTGCAGCTTCTCTTCCTGGACACCATCTGTGTCCAGTGGGGCTGGCACATCACTCCCCCCAGCCTTCCCCTGGGAGCTGGCTGAGGATTTGTTGGTCTCCAGGGCACTGTCCTCGTTGCTGAAGCTTCGCTCCGAGAATCCCGACGCGATGGAGAAGTTCTGGGAAGAGGGGTGGCCAGAGTCAGGGGAACACGTGCCATTGGGAACTGTCCCATTGGGAATCTTGCTTTGTTTGCCATCTTCCAGCTGAGCATCTACTTCAGTCTGTTCCACTTCATCCACAGACTCAAACACCTGCAAAGTGTGAGCAGAGACACGTGAGAGCAATCAAATCCCTGGCACTGAGCAAACTGTTGGGAACACAGGCACTCTGAGCTGCATACACAGCTCTTGGGGACATAGTACCCATGTTCCCAGCAGTGGAGAGGGAGAAAAATCACCCTTTGGCTTCTCTCCTCTCCCTGGATATGGGTCAGTGCTTGGTGATTTGCACAACTAACTCCAAGCCCACAAATCTCTGCTCCGATGGACTGTGCTTTGCATGGCATCATATACTGGGCAGAAAGTCACTTAAACAGGTGTTAAACACCAGGGCAGTAACAGAGGGAGCAGCCACAGGCCCTTGGGTGTGACAGCAGAATGGGCAGGTGAGTATTAAACACCTCAAGCAGTGCACAGTTCTGACCTCAGCAGCTCCAGAGCAGGTTGGGCACTCATTTACCCCCTCCAACATTGGTTCTGTGTGCCAAAACCCATCGTGGTTATGGCTGGGGGAGCCCAAGGCAGGGCAGAGCCATAGGGACAAGAAAAAGAGGGGCCAAACAAGAGGGGTCAGTGCTGCTGCTCACCTGTGTGCTGGAGCTGGAGTCACTCTGCAGCCGAGCGTGATTCTGGCGGCCAGAGCTGCAGCTCTGCGAGGACTGCAAGGGAGAGGGAAACACTGAGAAGGCAAAGAGGACAGGGCCTGGGAGTGGGGGAGCTCTAGCAAAGGTGGCACATCTGCAGGTGAAGAACAGGCAGAAAAGGCATCCAGGAAATTCTCCCATTTGCCCCATGAGGGATGCTGCTGTCACCCAGCACAGTGCCTCAACTGCTGGGGAAGGTGACAAAGGCCAAAGTCCCAGGTTAGTGCAGCTGTTCAGGCACTGTGTGTTGGGTCTGAAAGGAATCACTCTCCTCTGGTCTGCAGAGAGGTCACACTGCCTCCCTCCCTGGAGTGCAAAGTTCTACAAACCTCTGTCCTAATTTGGCAGCAGTGCAGCTCTCCCCAGCTCGGTTTACATAAACCCTGAAGTCATGGGCTATAAAGCAGGTCCTCCAAGCATATTCATGCATTTTCTCTTTTCTTCAAGGACAAATATTGATGTTATAGGCCAGACTCTGTGGAGGCAGCCCCTCTCAAAGCCATGAGCACCCTGCTCTGGCTTCCAGCTTCCCAAGGAGGGAAGGGTTGGGTTTTGCAGGCAGCAGCTCCGTGTCAGCCCCATGGGTTCCCTCTGAGCCACCAACCTTTGCTTAGAGCAAGTTCTCCTGTTATCTGAGCAGATGTGCAGAGCATGGCAATGACATCACACCCAAACAATAGGATTTTCAGAAGATCCAGCCCCTTGAGAGCAGCAGAGCTGTCCCCACCCTCCTGCAGTGGCTGTTTGCTGGGCAGGGCTGGGATGGAGAGAGGAAGGGTGACAGTTTTCCTCCATCACCATGGCAGCATTTGTAACAGGAAATTTCAGGTTGAGATGGAGAAAGGGTGAACCTTTGCCTGTGCTAACTCTGCCAGCTCCCCTCCCAGAGCCTGTTCCCAGAACAGGCACACACAGATGCAACAGAAGGACCAAGTAGAGATGCTGAGGGGATGGGAATGATCCCTGGGGTTTCAGCCACACCAACAGTGCACCCCAACTGTGTTCACCCCAAGAGCTGCATCACCCAGCTCTCACACAGCCCCTGGCTCAGACCTCCCTGCACCTCTCCCTCTTGGCACACACATGTAGGGTCGGGGCTGAGCTCATTTCTTTCCCATAGCACCCACACAAACTTCCCAGAAGGAATCAGACCAAGTCTCCAGCACTGCACCTTCCAGGCTCTGTCCCTCTGGGCTTCCCTTGGCCTGTGGTGTGGCAGAGCTCAGCTAACCAGTCCTGCATGCCATGCCAGGCTCTCCTCCTCCAAGGACAAAACTCTCACGGAAACACTCCCTGGATTCCATTCCCAGGACTGCCTTTCCTCTAACAGGCTTTTTCCTCCACACCCTTTGGTTTGGGCTGTGGATCTAACTCCTCACTGCACTGCTAAAATCCAGTCCCACGGAACTGGGAGTCCCCAAGCTCTGTCCCACGATGGCACAGTGTACCCAGGGTGTACCGAGAGTGTACCAAGGCTCCTCCGTGCTGAGCAGCTGATGGAAAAGAGAGCCAGGAAGCAAACTAACCTGTTTCACAGCCCCCCAGCACCAGGAACATGGTCTTCCTCCCTCCTCCTACTTCAACACCACCTTCCATGGTGTCTAAGTAGGACCATGCAGCAGGGTAATGAGTATCTCTTGTCCTCCACATACCCACAAGGAACATCTCTAAGACTGGTGAGTGTGTCTAGATTTGGACATGTGGTCCCTAAATGAGTTCTGGGGTTCTGCTGCTCTCCTGCCCCTGCCAGGTCCCCCTGCCCTCTACCTGCTGCCATTGTTTTACAGACTTTCCATGCCCAACACCCCCATAGGGTCACAGATTCAAAGCTGTTCAGTGCTGCTGGGACACTGTGGCTGTGACAGACAAAGCAAATCTGTTAGACTTTCAATATTCCCCTTCGCTGCAACCCAAAACCTCTTGGTCAGTGAATATTAGGAAAAAGTTCTTTCCTGTGAGGGTGATCAGACACTAGTACAGGCTCCCCAGGGAAGTGGTGAATGCCCCAAACCTGGCAATGTTCAAGGCCAGGCTGGATGAAGCCTTGAGCATCCTGGTCTAGTGGGGAGATGTCCCTGCCCAGGGCAGGGGGTTGGGACTGGATGATCTGTAAGGTCCATTCCAACCCTTAAAATTCTATGATTCTATGAGAGTATGGAACTGTGGTCATGGTGCAGGAGTTCCTTGCTCTGACTGCTCAACACTCTAGGAGGGCAGGTGAAAGGAAACAGGTCAAAAAAAGAAAGAAAACAGGTGATAAAAAGAAAGAAAACAGGTGAAAAAAGCTCCAACTTGAACAGATCAGTGAGCACCAAGGCACAAGGTGGGCACAGGGCAGGGAAGGAAGGTGGACAAGCTCTGTGCCTCCATCCAACGCAGAGCCAAGGTGGGCACAGCCTCCCCCCAAGCCCTCCCATCCTTACCTCGTTGCTGATGGTGGAATCCCTGTGCATCATCCTCTGGATGTGGGAGTCCAGGCTGGCACCAGAGGAGCACTTGGCGAGCGCGGCGGCATGCGACTCCTTCTCGCGCTGCCGGACGATGGCCTCGCAGCCCAGCCACTGGGCCATGGTGTGCTCATAGCACGCCCGGGTCTGCTCATCAGCCTGCAGGGTGGGGACACGAGTTTGGCTTGGCAGGCCCTGGGGAGCCCCCAAAACAGCCCCTCCTGCACCCCCAGATAGCCCCACGCAGGGCAGGGCAACACTGACAGCACCCAACTCCCCACGCGAGCCAAGATTTCCACCCTGAGATGGCAACGTTCCTGCTGCTACCATGGGACAAATCCCTGCAGAGTTGTTATTTTGTAGGGGTTTTTTTTTATTTCTAAGTTTTCTTGTACTGATTCTGCAAAATATTTGAGCAAATTGAGAGTTTTGCACAACTTTGGGCCACTTTTGTATGTTTTCATTAGGTTTTCTAGCTCAGGCTAGATGGGATATAGTCACCCATTCCCTGCACAGTGCCTGACCCCCAAACCTGGCCAAAATTAGGATGGAAAAATGGGCATCCATCTCTTCTCCTTCCAGATGGAAAAATGGGCATCCATCTCCTCTCCTTTCCTTCCAGATGGAAAAATGGGCATCCATCTCCTCTCCTTTCCTTCCAGAGGAGCACAGGGCACTCAGCATGAGCAACCAGCATGAAGCTTGGTCCTATCAATACCTGCTGATCCAAGTCTTTCTCCCACTCCTACCTCCAGCCCAGTGCAGAGAGGACACAATGCCCAGTGGGCTCACAGGATGAGCTCTGCTAAAACCCTCCAAGCTGTGCAGTAGCCACACCAACCTCCTTCCTCTCTGCCTCTGTCATCCCAAACTGGTAGTGGCCCAGCAGGAAGGGCCACACAGCCTTCCTGATCTCGTGCTGGATCCCACCGTAGTAGATCAGCCGCAGCAGCTCCTGGTCCTCATAACTCTGTGGGAAGAGCTCAGAGTCAGGGCACAGGCACAGCCAGGACCATGGTCCAGCAGATGTAAAGGCATTCCCAGCCTGGCTGTGACACTTTTCAGGGTGCTGCCCAGACCCTCCCAATCAGGACTATGGTCCAGCAGATGTAAGGGCATTCCCAGCCTGGCTGTGACACCTTTCAGGGTGCTGCCCAGACCCTCCCAAACCCACTGCAGATGATCCTTTAATCCCTCCTTTGGTTTAGGTAGAACCAGAGGCTGCTGTAGGTGGACATTTGGCCCACCACAGCCACAAACTGGCCCACCAGAGTCAGAGGGTCACTGCTGTGCCTCTGAGCCTGGCAGCACATCAGGACCACCCTCAACACCACAGCACTGGGGTGACAGACACTGCTGCAGATGGGCTCTGAGCAGAAACACCTTTAGGAGAGCAGCAGCCATTCCTCAGCTCCCACGTGCTGAGGATGAGGAGCCCTGGCTCTGTGCAGCCTGGCACAGGCTGGTTGACTTCTCTCCTTGAGGAACTCCTTAACCTGCTTGACCTCACCATGGCACAACCACCTCAGTGACACTGCCCTGGCCACCCCAAGCCCACCACAGCTAGTGTGTCCCCAGAGCACCACTGGCCCTACCGTGCTGTCCTGCAGGTATCTCTGCCAGATGTCCACAGTGAGCCCTGAGCTGGCACTGCAGGGCACATCAGGAGACACGATGTTGTGGTTCACCAGCGCGGACAGGTGTGTCCTCACCGTGGACAGGTGTCTGCAGTAGGCCAACCCTGCAGCAGGGAAACCAAACATTCACCCATGGAAGCCAGGGAGCCACGAGGATGAGGAGCAGGAGGAAGTTCTGATGAGTCTGGACCATGAGGGAGACTCTCTGCTGCCACATCCAGTCCTCAAGGCTGGGAGTTTACTGGGACAGGTATCTCATCATCTTATATCATCAGTGCAGCTGCTCACTGGACTCTAGCCCGAAGATCACAGTCCACATATTTGTTCTCCAGTGGACCCAGTGCCCTTGGACACTCCTAGCCCATGGGACCTTATCCCCCACCCATCCCACACCCCAAGGCAGCAGGATGTGACAGGTACTCACAGCCATAGAAGGCTCGGGAGAGGATTTGGTACTTCATGTTGTCACACAGGAGCTTCAGTGGAGCTCTGCCAATGAAAACACATGGGATGTGAGGGGAGGACATGCTCCCAGTCATCCCACTCAGCCCAGCTTTGATCTGGCTGATCCAGCAGAAATGCACCACAGGACCCTGCTCAGCTTTAGAGCAGCAGTTCTTGCTGTTAGGACACAGAGCAGCTGAGATGTTCCAGACATGGGGACAAGCTTCACCTATCACAGAATAACATCATGGAATCATCAAGGTTGGAAGAGACCTCTAAGATCATCAAGTCCAACCACTAAGCTCTCACTCCTGTAACCCCTAAACTATATCCTCCAGTGTCAGATCCAGACACCTCTTAAACACTCCTAGGGATGGTGACTCCACCACCTCCCTGGGCAACCTATCCCAATGCCTAACACAGTGGAAAAATGTTCTAATACCTAATCCTCAGCCTGGAAACATCCCACCAACGCCTGCAATGGTCCCTGGACAGTATCTAATCCTCAGATTGGAAACATCTCACCAACGCCTGCAATGGTCCCTGGACAGCTCAGTGTGAGGCTGGAGACACCACCTGCACCATATTTGCTCCACCTGTGCCCTGGTTTTGCTGTCCCCTTGTCTCAGAGCAGCAGCTCCTCATACCTCTCGTGGCTGGAGCCCCCACCCGAGGAGCCACTCTGGGAGCAGGAGGAGCAGGAGGACTTGCGGGTGCTGGGCTGCCACATGGGGGGCAGGACAGCCCCTGGAGGGTCCATCAGGTCCTGGGGCACTGCAGGAGGGCAGAGAGGAGCATTAGGCACTGCCCCTGCAGTCAGGGAACTACAGGAGGGCAACAGAGAGCTTTGATTAGCAAATGCAGCATCCCATGCTCTTCCCAAGGAGGCTCCAACAACCAGGTAGGGCCCAGTGCAGGGAATCACAGCACCAGCACTGGTGAGCTCAGGAGAAAGGAAAGGGAACAAAGAGCATTGATGAGAGAGAGAAACATCTGCTAATTAACAAGCTGATTCAGCAAACTCATCTGAAACTGCTGAGTGCTGACCAAGGCAGAGACCCAACACAGACTCCAGAGAAGGGGCTGCAACAGACTGAAACAGATGAGAAAACACAGGATTGAAATCAACTGCTATCCCAGGAAGTGTGGATCACTGGAAGGGAAAGCTCCCATGTCCCAAACACTCGGTTCCCATCCAAGATTCAGGGAAAGAAAGGAACATCCAAATCATGAGACAGGATATGAAGACTTGGATGAAGAGGTTGAGAGGGACAGAGGAGCTCTGTATGTTGTCACTTGTTAATTCCTGCTTAGACATCAAGTGCTACTGCAACAGCCTCAGGTCCTGCTCAGGTCCTCCCACACCTTGTCCAGGAGATGAGGACCATCCTATTTATTCCTCCTTGTAAATTAAATCATGGTAGAAATTCCACTTTCTGGCTATGAGATGTTTTCCTTGGTCTCACTGACTCTCCCTGCTCATGGCATTGAGTAACTGGTACTAGCAAGAAAAACCACTAAACTACTCCTATGAAAGACCTTTCCTTCCCCTCCCACTGAGCTGATGGGTCAGTGATGGTCAGCAGTGACAGGGACACGTCTGCAGGAACTGCCAAGTGACAACACAGCTGAGCTGAGTGCCAGACACAAACAACAGCCCCATACAGTGATGCTGAGAGGTCCCCAGAGCAGCACGGGGAGGTCTGGATGTCCTGGGGAGACTCAGCCACCGTTTAGGGATCACCATCATCTTGCTTGCAGCTGGAGTCCTCAGGTTCTTCCCTCTCCCAGCACTCATGGACATCAGAGGTACAAGGAATGGGTGAAAAGTACCATTAATGGGAACTAGAGACACAGAGAGAGGACAAGGGCACAAATGAAAGGGCAGAAAGGAATCTGTAGAGAGGAGAGAAAGATGCAGTTCCATCCCCTGTGGGAAAGTGCACAGGAACAGCACAGGCTGTGATGACACCAGCTGAGGAGATTGCAGCAATTCATTTCCCTGGAAATGTGGCCCCCAGCATGGAACTTTAAGGGGTAGATCAAAAGGCACAGAAAGGAGCAGCTCTGTGTGCTGCTTTAGCCTCAATCAGGTTTGTATCTGACTCACTGAGTTGTGTTAGTCAGCTAAAGGCAGAGAGAAACACATAAAATCTCTGCTGGAGTGAGGGAGGAGTCACAAGGGATGTGATTTCCTCCTCCTAGCCTCAAAGATATAGAAACAAGGTTTTGATCAGATTTCATTGCTTTTTAAAAAACACTCCACAAGTTTTCTATCCAAAACTCATGTTTTTTTCCCTGCTGTCCCAGACATCAGGAAATGGCTCTTGGTATCTCACAGAAGAGTGAGGACAAATGGAGAGGCATTTCAGCCAAGCTCAGACCATTCACCACCAGACATGAAGAGAATCCAGCAGCATTCCCTCCCCTGCCCCATGAGTTAGGGACTGAAGACACATGGTCCAGCCTGGCAGCATCCAGAGGATGCTGTGACCTCCCCTCTGTGCTGCAGAAGCCACACTTGAAGGAACATCCCTGGATTTAATGCAGCTCTGGCTGAGCTGACCTGGGGACAGCAAGAGAAGAATGAGCCTTGGGGGCTTGTGATGCTGAAAAGTGACTCCCACTAGTGACCAAAGTGAACCTTCCTACTGAAATTAGGTGCAAGAGGTTTTTCTGCCCATTGAGGCTGTTGTGCAGCTGCAGAAACAAAGGACTCAGCAGCAAGTGGAAAGTTAAAACAATAAAACAGATAGAACATGGAATGGTTTGGGTTGGAAGGACCTTAAAGCTCATCTTATCATCCACCTTCCACTTATCCAGGTTGCTCCAAGCCCCATCCAACCTGGCCTGGAACACTCCCAGGGATGGAGCAGCCACAGCTGCTCTGGGCAACCTGTGCCAGTGCCTCAGCACCTCACAGGGAGGAATGATGATGTTGAACAGAGAGCAGCACTGGCACACCCAAAGCTCCTTCCCCTGGAACCACCTCCAGCACCATTTGCTGTGTGCCTGTCACAGCACCATGGCCTGGTGGCTCCTAACCCCACAAGAACCCCCAGAACACTCTGCCCTGCACTCACCAAACTCAGCTTGTGTCCCAGGGTAGATGATCCTGAAAACATAATCTGTGGCTTCATCATCTTCCTTATCGGATGCAGACTCAGAGGAGCCCTGGGGACTTCGCTTCCTCAGCTTGGGAAACACCTTCCCCTGGGGGAACAAACCCTCAGGAGTCACTAGGCTCCACCTGCAGGGCACAGCCTCCTTGCCCAACTCCTGCCCCACGCAGCAGCCCATGATGTCTGCACATTCCCTGGGCTGGAGCAGCCTTTGAGTTAAGCTTCCACTTACAGGAAGAGATATATAGCTCTGAATCTATAGCTCTGCTGTGCACAGGGGATGTACAACCCTCCACGAGACCCAAACCCACCATACCTCATGCCCAACACTCCCACACCACCACCCTCCTGATTTTGCCAGAGGGTTTGTTTAGCTGGTCAAGGCCATGAGCTGTATTTTAAACCCATTTCCTTCTTAGCTTTGGGAAGGGAATTACACAAAACACAGCAGCCACAAACATTGGGCAAAGTCTCCTCCCCAACCAGCTCTGCTCCGAGATGCTCCACATGGGAACACCAAGAGGAATGCCAGGAACAAACTCAGTTTTGGAGCACCTACCTTTCCCCTCTGTGACCAGAGAGGTGGGTCCAGCTGCCCATGGGGCAGGAGACCATTCTCCAGGCAGGACAGGAACTGCAGCAAGTGTCCTCCTCGTGGGAACCGCAGTGGTGGCCTCTGGATCCCATCCTGGCTCACCAGGACAACTGTCCCACCACTGTCTACTATTGGCAGCAGTGACAGCAGAGAGGAGACACAGGCATGAATGAGGGAAACAGCACCAGCCCAGAAGGCAGGAAAACTCAGGGAATTGTCTTTCTGGTGTGGAAAATGACTTGCTTCCTTGCAGTGGACTTAGAGAATAAATCAAACAAGCCTAGGGCCTTGGAGAAGGCTTGCTGGGATCACAGCCTTGGAAACCAGAGAGCCCTGCCCTGCAGGGAGCACTCCTGGCCAAGCACCACAGCCTGGAGCTGCTGGAAGGGTTTTCTTAGAAGCATTTACACCCTAGTGACCACCCAGAGCTCTGGAGATCTGCCCTGGAGCTGAAGCCAAACATCCCCACACAGGTACTCCCCAAGGGTTAGGAAGTTGGTGTCAGGGTGACACAGGCTCCAGCAGTCCCTGCTCTGGCCTTACCTTGCTGGTGACAGTGCAGATAGACAATCTCCTCCAGGCGAATGGTCATGGCATAGTCCCAGTACACACTGGAACAGAGAGAAGGACAAGTGAGCTCAGGGAGGTGAGAGGAACCAGGGGAAGCCACAGGAAGGATGAGATCCCAGAGCAGTGACAGCAGCCTGATGAGTGACAACATAGGACCAGTAACTGTCCCTGACACCTCAGATCAACCAGGGCAAGTCCAGTGCCACCTGCCCCAGGTGTTTACCCTCACAGACAGGGACAACATGCCCATGGATCCTGTGGAGTGCCCAGCACTGTTCTCCAAGGGTGTCAGCACTCAATCACATCCTAATCCTTTGCAACACAGCAAATTCCCAGAGTCTGAGCAGTATCATGTGCCACTTCACAAAAATAGCACTTAAATGGTGTTAAAAATGGCTCATGAGGGACAGGAAGGTGTGCAAGAGTCACTCCTTGTAGAGTCACACGTACTGTGCCATCTGCCTCCTCTCCTTCTTAGTCATGGCTTGACTCTGGGAAGTTTTAGAGCTTAGGCTGATGCCCAAGTGAAGAACACAGAAAAGGAATGTAGAGATGAAAACAGCATTTCAGGGAGAAGGTACCAGGCAAAACTGATCAGCCATGGGGCCAGGAGGAAAGGTGAGATGGAAAAAACACATCATTTTTCCCCCTCTGCCCCTGCTGCACTCTGAACCAGTCACCTCTTCTCGTAGTCCAGATCCCCCACAGAGCCATTCATCAGCTGGTTTGGGGTCCACTTGAGTGCCATGATGTCAGCAGTCTGGTGAAGGGACAGATAGCCTGGGATTGCCTCCATGTCATCTCGCTTGGGAAGAGAAACACAGGGACAGAGTGAGCTGGAAGACAGCAGAAGCATGAAGCATCACTCCAGGCTGCCCTGGAGCCCAGTCCTGGCTCCTCACATAGCCTGCTGCCCCCAAACCCACCCACTCACCACCAGTGAGGAACCCACCGTGGCCCTGAAAAACCTCCTGGCAGAGACTCCAGGACACCTCATCGGTCGGGAAAGGGCTGAGAGCAACTGTCCAGCCCTGGCAGCTACGACACCTCATCGGTTGGGAAAGGGCTGAGAGCAACTGTCCAGCAAGGAAAACTTAACAGTTCCCCCTAAAAGCAGTTTGTAGCTCATTTATTTGACTGCAAGAAGCAGGAAGAGACAGGAGGAGCAGTTTTGTGGTAGAGTGGGGAGGGAGAAGAGCCTCAGACTGGAGCAGAGCTCTTCCATTCCACTGGAAAGATTACGACACCTCATCGGTTGGGAAAGGGCTGAGAGCAACTGTCCAGCAAGGAAAACTTAACAGTTCCCCCTAAAAGCAGTTTGTAGCTCATTTATTTGACTGCAAGAAGCAGGAAGAGACAGGAGGAGCAGTTTTGTGGTAGAGTGGGGAGGGAGAAGAGCCTCAGACTGGAGCAGAGCTCTTCCATTCCACTGGAAAGATCCGCAGCACCAGGACCTCAACAAACACAGCCCACTCACTGCCTTCCTGGTCAAAAAATGAGACTCTGCTTTCCTCCATCCAGGAGCATTTTGGGCTAGAACACTTGCTGGGCAGCAGGGCAGTATTTCAAGCCCCCCAGACACCCCAGCAGGACTCACTGGCTGCACCAGGACGTTGTTCTTGCCGTAGAGCAGTGTAGCTCGGGAGTTCTGGTGCAGAGACTCCACATAGTCCCGAGCAGACAGCGACAGTCTGTCATCCATGCTGCCACTGGAATGTCTCTTCTGAATCTGCAAGAGACCCACCCACAAACCTGAGGTGAGCACAGACACCTCTGGCTCTCCAAAAGCTTCTCTTGAAGCTCATCCCCCCCTTACTTATCCACTTCAAGTCACTACTAGCAATCTTTGTGTCCTCTAAGAGGATTCCTGGCTCTGGCCAAGCTTGGTTGTGTACTTAGAGAAGCCTTAGGAGTGTGTTTTATTGGCAATAAACAGATCAGGCTTCAGTTTGTCATTCACACATGCTGTTCCCTAGGGATACAGACCCCAGGACGCAGTGCCACGCACACAACACCATCAGCAACCATGGACCATGTTTCCAGCACTTGTAGCTCAAAGCCTCCCCTCATCACAGGGCTCCACAGCCCTTTTCAAGCCAGAGGAGCCTGTGGCTCTGGGAGGAGCACAGGGAGGGACTGTCCCCCCACTCACACAGAGCGCTGGGCGCTTGGTGGGAGAGTCCTGGCGGCAGTGGGAGCTGTGGATCCGGTGCCTCTGGACCAGCTCATCTGCAGAGGGATCTGTCCAGAAGTGGTCAGCAGTCTTCATCTTTGTGTACTCCAGTGCACAGGGTCCCACTGCAAGGAGGAACATCTCAAACATGAAGGAGCCATCGGTGTTCCCACGACCGCGGTCACCTCCCAGATCCACAGGGAAAACATCTGCACTGCACATCCCAGACCTGGGGCACAGGTTTGGGGAGCAAGTGATGGAAGTAGGGTAAGGGGGAAGTGTTACCCAACAGAGAGGCAAGGATTGGCCCATCCACAGGATCCATCAGGAGAGCTTCTTTCTCATAGTACTTACTGGAAAAAATAAGAGAGCAGAATGCTGGAGTGTTTCAATGCTCTGGAACTGCAAGTTCCATTCATGACAATGATTTAAATCCCTGTCATGCCCTTCTCTGTATCACCCCTTGATGGGAAAAGGCAAGAAGCCCTCAACAGGCTATGAAATGCCTGGGGAACAGACACCCTCCTGCAGCACATTGCAAGCACCCCCATCTCCTAACAAAACCTGCCCAGGACTGGAGATCCTCCCCAGGACAGGTCACCTTGGCATGCAGGTCCCAGCAAACAAGGACAATGCAGTCCCTGACATCCCACCCATCAGCAGGGCAAGGCCTGTCTTTATCTCAGGGAGTACATGGTGGCCAGCAGCAGCACAGCATCCATCAGAGTCTGTGATGGGCACAGAGGGACACAACTGGCCTATCCCATCCAGGAGCTTCTCTGGGCCACTTGGACACAGCTCAACCAGCAGCACCTCCAGCACCACCAAAGGGGAGATGTTTTGGGACAGGTAAATGTGTGCCCTGTGCCAGCACTCACCTGCTGTTCTCTACCAAGTAGTGCACAATTTTATCCAAGACCTTTTCGAAGAGGGCTGTGCGGATCCAGAGGTGTTTGATGGCCTGAGGAGACAGGTTGGGCAGCTTGGGCACCTTGCGTGTGTTCTCTGGGACACCCTGGCCTTGGTTTCGCCTTTACAGGTACAAGACAAGAGACAACATCATCATTGGCTCATCCCTGAGCTCTGCAGGAGCCCAGGGCACTCCTGGCACCCCATGGGGCACAAGGACAGGGTTTTGGTGGTGCTGACTGGGGGATACCCAGGGAACTGCCTGGGACAGGGCTCTGGAGGTTCTCCCAGCAGTTATCCCACCCCCTGCTCCAGAAGGCCACACCTGCCCTTGAAAACAGTCAGTAAATCAGTTTCCCACTGTGAAGACACCCCGGAATGAGCCTCTCCCTCAGCAGAGTCCTTCCACCCACACACCTCTCCACTGCCTGAGGACAGCAGCTCACAGGCAGAGCAGCTTATTTTAGGACAGCAGAAAATTCCTGCCCCCAGGTAGCTGCTCCATCCATCTCCCTAGTTCCTGTCCAAGGATGAGTAAGCCTCTCACAAACAGCAGTTGAATTACTGCAGGTTCAGGCCCTGCACACTGAGACAGACCAAAAGTGTTTCCAGTTGGCTTAGTGAACTGGTCCATAAACTGCGACAGCTCAGGAGCAGCTTGGCTGTCCCTGAAGTATGAGAGCAGGGACAGAGGGAGTAAGAACCTCTGCTTAAAGCACAACTCAGTCTCCTAGAAATACCACCAATTCAGTCAAGATATCCAGAGCCCAAGACAGGACTTTGCTCCACAGAAGGAGCAGTTCCTTCCATCGAGACTCAAGTTGGACATCACAGTGCCCAACCATACCCAAACTACACTCCCAATCCAAACCACCAGTGGGATGACAGCAACACCAGTGCCTTACGCATTCTCAATGAGCTGCTCCAGGTCTTGCACCTTCTTGCAGAGCTCCTCTGCCAGGGGGAAGCTCTTGCCCACCTTCATGAAGAGCGCGGCGATCTTGTTGCTGCGCAGGAACCCGGCGGCTCTTCGCTTCAGCCCCGACAGCACACAGGCTTCCACTGCAGCTGCAACAGAGCACATGGTCACCAGGGCATCTCCCCTGCACACACAGCCTGGGAGAGCTGGGATAGACAGCCTGGAGAAGAGCAGCTTGTGCAGAGACCTCACAGTATCTGAAAGAGCTCCAGGGAAGCTGGAGAGGGTCACTTCATCAGGACAGTGCTCAGGTGGCCAAGAAGGCCAATGGCATCCTGGCCTGGGTCAGGAACAGCATGGTCAGCAGGACCAGGGAGGTGATTCTGCTCCTGGACTCGGTGCTGGTGAGGCCACACCTTGAATCCTGTGCCCAGTTCTGGGCCCCTCAGTTCAGGAGGGATGCCAGGAGGCAGCGATGACTCCAGAGACAGATGTGCACACACAGGCTCTGCTGGCAATCTGGGCAGAGTCCCCTGGGAAGGCTCAGGATGGATGTCTAGTGCCATACACAGACTGATTAAACAGGCTGATCAAAGCACTGGGAAATCACACAGAGCCACAGGCTCTTGATCCAGGTCTGACATATGAGGTTCTGCTATGCTGGCTCTTTTCCTTCCCCGAGTGCTGCTTTGCCTCCTGCCTGGAAAGGCACATTTCCCT
>NW_008672942.1:32453-32993 GCF_000695815.1 Acanthisitta chloris
CACCTTTGGGGCAGCCAAGCCCTGCTGACCCCACAGCACCCAGGCACAGCTCTGGGGTGACACTTCATTCTGAAACCAAGTCCTGCACAAACCCTCTCAAAGCCCAGAAGTGCTGCACTTAGCACGCAGCTAACACAGGAGTTTTGATTCCTGGCAGAAGACCAAAGGTATTTCTGAGACCCTGAGAGCACTGGTGCAATTCAAACCATTCAGCTTGAGCAGACTCAGCGCTGATGTGGACAACAAACCCTCAGCTCACACAGGCCTCCAGCCCTGCTGCTGGCTCTCCATCAGCCTCCCAGGGCAGCCTGAACGTGACAGATGCCAACTCGTGTTTGTCTGCTCCAAACCTCCCCTCCCAGGAGCACAGGGCAGCCAGGGGCTGCTGCCCTTTCCTGCCAGCCCACTGGTTCCATCAGAAGGGCTTTGCGCTACACTGGCTGTGCAGAGGATGAGGAGGGCTCTGCTAGGAAGGCTCTCCAGGGAAAAGGGCAGCTCTGGCAGCCAGAGCCAGGATGCAGCACGCTCTGCTTGGCAGGG
>NW_008672942.1:33035-45751 GCF_000695815.1 Acanthisitta chloris
AAGGTGCATGTACCATTCAAACGAGAGAGCAAGAGCACAGAGCAGGAGGGGAGGCAGCAGGACCCAGGGAAAGGGCAGCAGCTTCGTTAAGAAGCCAGAAGGAACCAAGGAGCCTTCGTGCCTGGATGCCTCAGCTCCCTGTCACAGCAGCCTATAAATAATGCCAGGCTGTGAGCCTCGTGCTGCACAGAGCAGCACACACTGAGTCACACCTGGGAGGCTGCTCTGCTCTTTCCATGCCACACAAAGGCAACACAAAGGCAGGGAACAATCTGAGGGGCTTTGATGTCCAGGAGGGAAGGAGAAAGGCTCTTGGAGCAAGTCCAAACGAGGTCATGAAGTTGCTAAGGGGACTGGAGCATCTCCCTATGGAGCCAGGCTGAAGAGTTGGGGTTCTTCAGCCTGGAGGAGAGAAGGTTGTGTGGAGACCTCACAGCATCTTCCAGTGTCTGGAGGGGCTACAAGGGAGCCAGAGAGGGACTCTGCAACTAGAACTGGAGTGACAGGATGATGGGGAATGGGTTCACACTGCCAGAGGGGAAACTGAGGTCAGCTATATGGAAGAAATTCCTCCCTGTGAGGTGCTGAGGCACTGGCACAGGTTGTCCAGAGAAGCTGTGACTGCTCCACCCCTGGAAGTGCCCAGAGCCCTCCCAGCATGTTTCACAGCCAAAAGCTCTTTGGGTAAGTTCTTAGACACCTCTTTTCCAAGGTTTAGATGGATCCATTCTGAAACACTCCCACATTTACAAAATGTCCAAAGAATTGGTGGAAAAATTTAGTGAGAAGCACATCTGCCAGGAAACCAGCTCCAAACCAGCCCAATGGCAGGGCAGATCCTCCACAAACTCCATCTGACATCCCTCAGCAGCCTCCAGCCTCTCTGCTCCTGCACTCTGCCAGCCTGCAGACTCCTTTCCCTAAATTCCTAATCCATAATAGCAAAGAAATATTTGGACTTGACAGACTGACTTTTTGTTGAATCAATTCTCTAGGGAATTTAAAAATAAAGTATTATTTCCAGTACTTCCTAAGCAGCTCCAGACACTGCCAGCAGCATCCCTCCCTCTCTTCACACATCCCAGTGTATTTTAAGCACAGAGCAAAGGCCTTGGGGGCTCTGACTACTGCCAGGACATCCCATCCCCTGGCACTAACTCCCTGCCCAGCCCAAGGCCCCAGAGTTGGAGTGTGTCCCCAGGAATGGCTAATGCCACAGTAGGGAGAGCCCAACACCAAGAGGATGCTCCAGCCCCTGGTCCAACCCAGCATCCCTTGAAGGAGACTCACCACAGAAGGAGATGATGTGGCTGCTGTCCTCATGCACAAACTTCCTGGTCACTGCCTCCTCCATGATCTGCTTCACCTGTGGGACAGAGGCAGTTAGGGGAAACATGGAATTTCAGCCATGGACTAGAGCAAGGAGACTTGCCTGGAAACCTCCTCTGCTCCCTGATTTCTAATGGCACAGGAGGTCTCAGAGGATCAGTGCAGCTCTACCTGCTGAGCATCACCTACTCCAAAAAGTCAGGTATAAAAACACACAGGTCGTTTCCTTTCTGAGAAAATTCCAAGTAGGAAAACAATGAGCAGAGAACTAACTGCAGGAATCAAACATCATTTAGCTAAAACTCATCCAAGAAAGGTAAACAACTAACTCCATCCCAGCTGAAATCAGCACATGCTTTCACAGCATCATCCTGCTCTTCCATTGGACAAATTCTCTGGGATACAGCTTTCCCAAATGACTGCAGCTAGCCATCAATCCCTAATAGGGAACCTTCCCATGGTGCCCACAGGGGCATGGGATAAGGATAAAGAGGAGCCCTGTGCTGTGATGAATCCATGGGGAACCTTCCCATGGTGCCCACAGGGGCATGGGATAAGGATAAAGAGGAGCCCTGTGAATTAGCAGGGTGATCCCTGCAGAGAGCAGATGGGAGGTCAGACTGCCAGGTAAGCAGGATGCAGAGGTGGTGACTTCATCCCCAGCTGTCACTCTCCCTCAGCCTGCTGAAGTCAGCAAACATCCAGCTCATGAATCCATGGGGAACCTTCCCATGGTGCCCACAGGGGCATGGGATAAGGATAAAGAGGAGCCCTGTGAATTAGCAGGGTGATCCCTGCAGAGAGCAGATGGGAGGTCAGACTGCCAGGTAAGCAGGATGCAGAGGTGGTGACTTCATCCCCAGCTGTCACTCTCCCTCAGCCTGCTGAAGTCAGCAAACATCCAGCTCAGTCTTTGCTCCTGAAATGTTCAGTTCCCAACAATTTTTCCTGCTAAACACAGAGCTGCCAGCATGGATCTCTTCTTCCAGCACCTCTACAACATCTCGCTCCAAAACTCCTTGGTTCTGGAAAGTGCAGGGGAGATGATTACCAGAGCAGAGCTATGGGGGTGAAAAAGGATGTGCTGAGCAAGGTGTTCCCTCTGAAAGCACAGGCAGGAGGGGAAAACAGCAGGTCAAGACTTGGCCAAGCAAACCTTGTATGTATTACAGACCTTTAACAGCATCATTTGGGGAATGAAACTCCCCTGCAAGGCTTAATCGAGGTCAGTTATGCACAGCTGACTGCTCAATAAAGGAAATCCTTTATGAGTATGGATTAAAGGTCCTCTGTGAAGCCAAAAGCACCTCTGTGTCAGAGCCATCAGGGCAGCTCCCAGCTCTGCTCTGTGCTGGGTGCCTCACACAGCCTGATCCTGAGCTCTGAGCCCTCCCCTGGGCAGCTTGGATGAGCTGCCAGAGAGTCAGGAAGTCACAGCAGGGAATAGCACCATGAGGACCTCAGGACTGAAGGTGGCTAAGAGCACTGGGCCATTCCCCTTTGCACAGCATGATCCAAATCCTGCAGCTCCCACATCCTCACTGTGCTTAGAGCACGACTCCAGCTGCAGGAACACCCCAGTGCCAGGGGGTTCTGCTTCCAGGAACCCAAAAAAAAACCCCTCCATCTTCTATCCCAGTGCTCCATTGTAGCCAAAACCTGCAGCTGCCCCTGGTCAGGTCACCTCCTGGTGCTCCTTCATGTCCTTATCCTCACATCCAGTTCTTCCCTTGTCCTGGTGCCCTGTGCTGAGCACCAGGGAAGGGGAAAGCTGCATTCAGTGTGTTCTTTTAAGTTCAACAACAGCAGGAACAGTGTGAAACAGAAATGGGGACAGAGCAAGTCCCAGCAAGCAGAAAGGATCCCTCTGTCCCCCACATATCCCTTGGCTGCAGTGGTGGCTGAGGGATGGGAACACCTTGTGTCCCCCAGCAACCAGTGCCCAGGTGCACACCAGAGTTTCTCCTTGTTCTCCACTTGACATCACACACGTCCACCAAAGACATGCCAGTCCCTCTTTCTGAGCCCCTGACCAGCCCAGGATGTGTCTCTGACCACCCCCTGGGAGGAGGTCTGGGCAAGGACCTTGGTGCCCTCAGGGATTCCCCAAACCTTGGCTCTCCCAGCTGGCTGAGCTCTTGTCCAGATGGCTCATGGCCCTCACCCAGCCAGGCTGAGCTTCCTCTGTCAGCAGGACATGGCACTTCTCTCTCACACATCCAACCAACCACCAGAAAAAGACACACAGAAATTAATGTACCCTCATGGCATCACTGGGAATATCCATATTTTAACCCCCCCAAAACACTCTTGAGAGTCAATGCACACAGTTATAGCTTTATCAGCTTCTGATGGAAACAGGAAATAGCCCAATTTAAGCAGTTTATTCAAATATTTGCTTGAAATGTGAGTCTATTCAAACCCACAAGGTCTTCCCCAGGGCAGTGACCATCTGGCTGTCCAAGGCCTGTGGAACATCCAGCACGGCAGGACTCAGACTCCAACCAGGCATATCTTGGTGCCAGCACAGCACAAACCACCTGCATGCCCAAGGCACACACACAAACCCTTCCAAGAGACACAGTTTAGTGGAAAATTCCTCATTAAAAGGAAAAACATTTGGCCTTGTAACAGAAAACAAGGGTTATCATGGAACTATGGAATGGTTTGGGTTGGAAGAGATCTTAAAACTCATCCAGTCCCACCCCCTGCCATGGGACCCCATCCACCAGCCCATGTTGCTCCAAGCCCCATCCAACCTGGCCTGGAACATTCCCAGGGAACAGAATCAACACTTGCAGGGAACAGAATCAAGAGATCCTAACTTTCTGTAGGTACCAAGAAGGTTTTTCAACCAATCTTCCATGTGCCCATAAGCAGACACAGTTGGCATCTGCAAACAGCTCCAAGCCAGGGAGCCCCAAAACTCCTGAGGGATCTCCCAAGCTGTTGCCTGCAGATCCCAAAGGACTCTCCCACCCAGACCTCAGCCCCTCCACGGCCTGCTGGGACCACAAATACCTCAGCTGCCATCTGCCATGTGCTCCCAGATCTGCTGAGAGCTGTGGGGAGGGAGAAGCCACACTTGGCTCACTCCACAGAGAAGATCTGAACAGCTCTGAATGTGCTGCATTCCAGCATTTTGATGCAAATTCTCTGACTGTAGCCAGAACAATCCCAGCAGATGAAGCTGCCCACTTTGGAGCTGGAGCCAGCCTAGGGAAATGAGATGTTTGCTCTTCTTTTATTAGAAAGGGAATTGAAACAGCAACTAATAATTTAGCTGTAGGTAAACTCGGGAGGAAGATCACCAAGTATTCCACAACAGCACAAACATCCCTCCTGGCTCCAGCTGTGAGCACAGGGCAGGGTGACACCCACAACGAGGTGTCCACACCAACTCACAGCATCAGGTAAGAGTTACTCAGCCAAAACCCCAAAACCACAGCTGAAGACAGAGCAGTCTCACCACCACCTGAAACACTACTGAACCACTGACTCCTGAGCAGCTGAGCTGCTCCTGCTCCACTCCACTTGCAGGTCTGAATTACAAGGAAAACCAATGCTTGAATCCCAAGGAAAACCACTTTTCCTCCTCCATGCCCATCTCCAAACTGCATCCAAGAGCCACAGGCACTGAGCAGAGCACTTGGGTTCCAACATTCCTCAGGAATCCTGGAGCACCTCCTTCAGACCAGGGATTGAGCTTGTACCCCCATACACCTTTGGGGATGCTCCTGATTCCAGAGGCCTCAGCCTCTCCTGTGGTTCCCCTGGCCCTGCCCAGTTCCTTCCCAGCCACAATTCTACTATCAATACTCCATTTGACTAGCTGCTTTTATCCCCCCTTAAAAAATGAAACCAAACCCTGACCTATCCAACAAGCCCAGGCCCCAGTGAGGGATGCAGTTAGACCTCTCGGCTGCCAAATTCCCAGGGATACACTTCATCCAAAGCCCAGTTTTCCTGCCACCCCAGCCCTGCTGTCACTTACACTGCTGGAACAAGCCAAACATTATCACAGCTACAACCACCACCAAGGAACAGAGACCAGGAGCGAGCCAAGAGCTCCAAGTTTAATTAGTCTAAGGCAATATTGACTCACAACTGTTTTACCTGGCTGATTTTCCCCCATATAACCTGTACAAACATCCAGGGATGTTTGCAGTCATTATTTTCCTGCTATTCTTCTATCCAGAGATGTTTGCAGTCACTATTTTCCTGCCATCCTCCTATCCAGGGATGTTTGCAGTCATTATTTTCCTGCCATGCCTCCTGCAAAGCCCTTCCCTGGTTATTAAGGCATAGCTATGGAGCACAACACCTCCTGTATATTTGGCCATGCTCACAACTCTATGAAACTGTTTACAGCAAGCCAGATGCAAACAGAGTCCCTTGAGTGATCCTTTTCCCAGTGCTGTTCCCAAGGTGAAGCTCACATTGCCCAAGGGCTGAGAGCTCTGTGGGTACAGCTTGTTGCCTAAGGGCTGAGAGCTCTGTGGGTACAGCTGTGGTGGCACTCCCAGGCTCAGACCTGGGTGCTGGATCCAGCACCAAGAAGTGTCTGGCAGGGCAAAACACATGTAAAGCAGCCAGAAACTGAGGTCAGAGCATTGGGAGAGCAGATCTAGGTCTGATTTCAGTCCTTGGAGTGGAATCTTCCCCAAAGAGTCACTTCAGGTGTATAAAAGCTGCAGTAAAATAAATGCTCCAGTGCCTGAGTTTATCTTCAGAGAAGTGAATTTTTTGGAGCTGCTGTCAGCCTGGTTTGGGCAGACACAGTAAGACCTTGTGCTCAATGTCCATGTATCCCACATCCTGAAAACAAAGGATTTACAGGAGAAAATAAGTGGAGATGGAGATGTCTTCTGCTCCCTCTGCATGGGGTGTCAAGGACTGGTGGGATGAGATGATGCACCACCAGAGCCAGGAAGCTGCACTGCCTCTATCCCCTCAGAACCAGAGGATTAATCATAGACTCATGGACTTTTAAGGCTGGAGAAGACCTCCAGGATCATCAAGTTCAATCAGCAGAGGCTCAAGGTCCATGTTCAATCCACCTCATCCAGGAGAGCCACTGAGCACTGACTCCCACAGTCTGTTCCCTGGCAGCACTGCAGCAGCTCTGGAAAACCCCAGCAGAGACAGGAGGAGCCTTGGAACACCTCCTCCTTCCCATCTCAGCTGAACAGACTGCAGGGAGATGACTCCTATCCCAAAAGAACAGGCAAGGAATCAGTGAGAGCATCCCAGGGAGCATCTGGCACAGCCCAGCACTGCAGTCAGGATCTACAGCTCCTGCTTGTCATTCCAGCCTCTCCACTGCATCTCAAGGCTTTTCCATCAGTTTGTTTAATCTGCTCTTCTATATGGCAAAAACCAACCAACCAACCCAACCCCAACCAGGAAGAAACCCCTACACTGAGGCTTTAACCTTGGTTTGCTTTTCAGCTCCTTTTCCAAGTTGGATTTTTCTTGTTTCTCATCCCAGTCTTTAAGTGCTGCTTTGATTACGTGTTTGGAAGTTGCTTCTCACACTTAAAAATCCCATTTTCCACGTCAGTTTTGGTGCCACAAGTCCACGTGGGCAGTCCTTGATGTAATCTGAGCAGCTCAGTAATTGCTTCCCTGAACCAAAGGCTCTTTCCAGGAACAAGCTCTGGGTAAGCTCCATGGGAAACAGCTCCCCACAAGATGTGCAGCATTATCACTTCTCAGGTGATAGGAGATGCTGAAGGATCACTCAGATGCAACATTAAGATAACCCCAAGCATGGTTGTATTTGCAAGGACAAACACAATTCCCCTGCACTGCAGGTGGATATCTCCCAGCAGGAACACAACCTGGATTTCATCTCACCTTGGATGTACTAAAGATGGATCAGTGTCCAAGGCAGATCAAGTGCAGAATCTCTGCTCAGCTCCAGGACACAAAGACCCCAAGCCCACCTGAATTGCCCACAGGAATCTGTGTGCTGGGGATGGTGGATGGAAATCCATGGGCATTGGATTACACTAACTGTGCCATTTTTCAGACCTTCTCAGCCTGATACCTCTCACCAACCAGATTTACCCTCTCATTTCAAGCAGAAACATCTGCCTGTTGCCTGTCTTGCTGCTACAACACCCATTCCCAGCTCACTTGTTTACAAAATTCACATGACCAACCTCAGCACTGCAAGACTTCATGGTTCTCACCCATTCCCACGTTCCTTACCCTCCCAGCAACAAATACCCTGATTACCCCAAAAAGAGGTGCCAGAGAGACTGTTCCAGCACCACCACAAGTTGCAGCCATGCTCTGCTACTGCTCCAAGAGTTTCCTGCCTGACCACTAAGTAACCCCAATAAATTGTGCTCCCATCAGCTAAACCCCCTCCAGCTGCAGAGCACACACACTACTCAGACCCAGAGACTTCAGGGCCCTCACCAGCAATTTTGGTGGCTCCTTACACCAGTGGGGACAGCACAGGGACAGCTCTACTGGCACCAGGCACTTGGCAGCTCTGTGTTCTTGCTGCCACAGAAACATCGATCTCAATCCTCCCAACAGAGACCTTTGGCTTTGCTAAAAGTCTTCTTTAATTATTTATCACCACTTGCTGAATAAAATATGACACCTCCTGCAGCTGAGGGATCCTCCACGTGACACACATGGGATTCCCAGCCAGACCTTCCCCAAGAAGCATGGAATCATAGAATCAACCAGGTTGGAAAAGACCTCCAAGATCATCCAGTCCAACCCTACTGTGGTTACAAGATCACAGCACTAAGTGCCACATCCAGTCTCAGCTTGAAACCCTCCAGGGATGGTGAATCCACCACCTCCCTGGGCAGCACATTCCAGTGCCTGAGCACTCTCTCCCTAAAAAATCTCTTCCTAATATCCAACCTAACCCTCCCCTGGCAGAGCTTGAGTCTGTGCCCTCTTGTCCTGCTGCTGGTTGCCTGGGAGAAGAGACCAACCCCCACCTGACTCCAACCTCCTGTCAGGGAGTTGCAGAGGGTGAGAAGGTCTTCCCTGAGCCTCCTCTTCTCCAGGCTGAACACCCCCAGCTCCCTCAGCCTCTCCTCATGGCACTTGTGCTCCAGTCCCTTCACCAGCCTCGTTGCTCTTCTCTGGACCTGCTCAAGCACCTCAATGTCCCTCCTGAGCTGAGGGGCCCAGAACTGAGCACAGGATTCAAGGTGTGGCCTCAACAGCACCAAGTCCAGGGGCAGAATCCCCTCCTGGTCCTGCTGACCACACTGTTCCTGATCCAGGCCAGGATGCCATTGGCCTTCTTGGCCCCCTGAGCACACTGCTGGCTCCTGTTCAGCTTCACCACATGTGCTTATGGCTGGGGATCAGGCTGAGGCTCCTTGGGGGACAAAAACTCTGAATATTTGGGAAGTTTGCTGGAAAAGAGCTGAAGAAGACATTCATGGAAGGATCCATACTGCAACATTGCACCCTGGGGGGCACAGGAATGATCCCTAACAATGTGTATTTACACCACTTTCTTCACAGGGCATCAACTTTTGGCCAAAAAAAATCTGTGCATACAACCCTAATTTAAGCTCACTAAGATCATGCTATAGCTGGTTCTATTCCTGTTGTGCTTGTCAAAAACATTTCCATGCCATCTGCTGGCACTGCTCGCTGTAAGTGCTCAATGCAGACATTTAAGGCAACATTTAAGGAAAACTTTAGTCATTTCTGTGTTTCCATCACATGACCTCGAAGCTTTGCCCTGCTCATCACAGCACAAAGCTCCTGTTTCCCCACATCACCCTGATGAGCCTTTTGGATTCAAACAGCAAACATGGCAAAGGCACAAAACCAAGTGCAACTTCCAGCTCCAAATTGCTCCCAAATCCTGAATCCGTGCCATCCCAGGTATTTCCATGGCAACAGCCAGGACGCCAGGAGGGAGAAGGATGACATCTGGCAGCAGAGAGGGAAGGTTGGGTGGGGAGGAAGGAGCCTCCTCTGGCATATGGGCTGAGAAGGAAGGTGTGAGGAAGAGGAAAAAGCAGCACAGAACCTGCTTTGGGGATGAAGGATGCAGCCAAGGGTTTCTGGAGTATGAGAGCACTTGTGCACACCACTGCTGATATCTTTGAAGGGAGGGAAAATGGTCCCCAGTGACCAGTGCTGCTCCTCACAGCAGATCGATGCAGCAATCCAGAGATGCTGCATTAAGGCTCTGTTTACTCCTGATACAGGAACATCTGAGAAGAGCTGCCCTGGGTGCTCCAGAGGCATCACAAGGTCCCTCTGAAGCTTTCACTGCCAACCTGCAGCTCATCCTCCTCATCTTCCTCTTCCCTGAACACTTCTGACAGCCACACAAAGGCCTTTTGCTTTCCCAACTGGCCTGGAGAACAGTCAGAGCTCTCAACATTAATTTTTCAACTCCTAGTAACATGAAATTAATTTACCATTTTCCACCAATCCAGAAGGAAATCACTGGTGCTGATGCCTGTGAGCTGATATTTTGGAACCACAGGCACAGAGACAAACAAACCCCAAGCTGCAAAAACATTGCTCTTACCAGTCATTTACTGAGACATCAACTAGGCAACGTGGCTGCAAAGCTGCTCAGAGGGTGGGAGGGAGAGACTGTTGTCCCCAGGATACGTGAGGATGGAATTAGTCAACAGGCACAGAGTGACAACCATTAAAGCTATTAAAAAATAAATAATGTACCTGAGAGAGGGCAAAATACACACGAGAACAGGCAAACTACACCTGAGAAAAACCAAAATACACCTGAGAAAAACCAAAATACACCTGAGAAAAACCAAGCAGGCTGTGGTCAACCCCAATTTTTTAAAAAATTCCAAGAGCAAGCAGCAAAATGTTCAATCCAGGCTCAGCAGTTGCTGATGAGTGAAGACTTAGAGCGACTTGTGGAGTGGCAAGTTAAATATAAACTAAGTTTTTGCAGAGGAATAGGCAAGACAAGTGTTTACTCTCATATCCCATTCAGTTTGTCACTCAGCTCATTCTCCAGGCACATGTGGCACAGGTAGATTGCACAGGTGGCACCTGCTTCCCCACCTAGTCCTGTGTGCATTGCAATCACCTGCAGGGAGGTAAAAATAGACTTCAGGATTCTCCTCTATTAAACTTGTAAAAGAAGGAAAGGAGCAGAGGCTGCAAGGAGAGTATTCCTAGTTGCAAACCCACCACAAACCTGGGTGTTTCAGGCTCTGGGTTTGGAAAGAAGCCTCACTCCATCTCTAAAAAAGAAAAAAAAAAACCCAGAGGAGGTTTGGTTATGTTGCATATCCTGAGTAACAGGAACCAGGATTGCTCAGCAAGTCAGATCTCACTCCTTGCCTTGCTGCTGACAAATAGTCAATTTTGCAGCTTCCAGGCTCAATTTGATTTATTATGACCATATGGGGAGGGGGGAGGAAGGAGACAGTGACAGCACAACTCATCTCAACCTGTACATCCACTGCAGCACAGGACTCCTTCAAAATAAAATGCATTAACCATGGCAACAGCCAAATACCAGAGCTGTTGGCTCAGGCAGAGCTCTGGGTAATTTCGATTTACTGTTTATCTCCCTGCCCACATCAGACCTTGTCTTCCCAGCATTTTATTCTCCCAGTTATGGCCCAGGGATGACAGATGTGGCACAGCTCCCCAAGGACAACTGTTCTTGGTCTCAGCAGAGCTCACCTGCACCAAGGGCCCAGGAGCTCACACGTGGCTGAAGTAAAACCAGATGTGATTGAATGAAATGAGAATGCAAAGGTTTGTGAAAGGGCAAAATTCTGGGGGGGAGGGGGGGGGAAACCAATGAGATTTCTGCAGTTGGCCTTTTCTACTGCTCCTTGGAGTCTGCACAAGCTCCTGAGTCAAGGAGGTCAGTCTAGATGAGGCAGAAAAAATCAAAATGATGAGCAAAACAGGCCTAACAAGCAACAGGCACAAGAATGTCCCACCTGCTCCCTGTTTGGGGGAGCTGCTAAATAATTAGCTCCATAACCTACAGGATCATGTCTCCCCAGGTTTTTTGAATTCCCACCAGAGCAAAGCCCAGGTGGAGAGCACAGAGCATGGAATTCCCTCACCCTGGGGCTGTGCACTCACAGCTCCCACCCCCAGCCAAGGGCCCTGCCTGGTACCACCACTTCCAGCAGGGAGAAGTGGGAGATGCTGGGAGAATTTCTCCCAAGCTGGGAGAAACCTGAAGGGAAGGACAACTACCTGGTACCTGTGCAGGCACAGAGCCCACACCAACATCCCGAGGTGGAGCCCAGAGCAATAGGACCATGGGCAAAAAGCCTCTGCATCAGCACTAATGAGCTGCTAATGGGTCCAACCATCCACATCGCAGCACCCTGGTGGCATTTCCCCAGGGCTGAAGGGCTTTTCCCACACACTCCTCCCTCCTTCAGGCTTCACAAGCATTCACCAAACCCTTGTAAAGCACATTAACTTCCCCAAAAGCCATCGGAAGGGCAAGACACAACCCCAGCTCTGCTCCCAGAGGTACGAGCCACACTTTGTCCCCGCACACAGCCCCGGGAGGGAGCACAGCCTGGCACTGCTCGGGAGATGCTCCTGGGCAGGGAGAGGGCACAGAGAGCCCTGGCAGGAGCTCCAGAGGAGTCAGGGGCAGCTCTCGCCTCCCACCCCGCAGCGATGCGCAGGCTGCGGCGTCTCTGCGCTCAGGAGGAAGACAGAGACAGCAATAATGAGATGTCAGCTCTATCCACGGCGCTAAATAAATGTCATACCCTTTCCCTGCTTTAATAGCCGTTGCCGAGGCAACCAGTAGTATTCCTTAGCACACCACACCCGGCAGGATTAGAGGTGGGAAGTGGTCTGGATGAGCAGCCAAACGCTGTGTTGTCACCCCCTCCAGACCCACCACCCACGGGTCTGGTTCGCCCGACTCGCAGCAGTTGTCTTCCACTTCCCAGAGCTGCAAACTGGATCTCGAGAGGCTTGTAAAACCCGAAAAGAAACATCCCACATCACCTCCCTGCAGCATCTCACGGGGTGACCTGCAGGGACAGACCACGGGCAGGAGATGCCAACAGCTGCCGGTGACCCAGAGCTCCAGCACGGGGCAGGACTCGGTGTACCATCGGCTCACGGGGTGACACCGCACGGAATAAACACGGAGCTCGAGGCAGCTCAGCAGAAACCACGGCGTAAACTAACAGAGTGAAAGATGCCCGAGAAGAGGGAGCAGAGCGAGATGCCAAACGCCATCACCCTGGGCACACACATGTACCTCCAATTTTCCCGGCCGGGGTCCCCAGCACCCGCTGCCCCCTGCCCTGCCAAGGACCACCGTCCCCTCTTCGGCTCCCAAGGGAAGGATGCAGCCCCGGGACTCGCCCCTTTTTCCCTGCGCAAAATGCCAAGTTGTGGCGTGC